>NW_022436938.1:100456-293292 GCF_009650955.1 Corvus moneduloides | reverse complement strand
CCTGATTTTGGGGTTCAGAGCTCTGGATTTGGGGTTTAGTCATCGATTTTGCGGTTCAATCCCTGATTTTGGGGTTCAGAGCTCTGGATTTGGGGTTCAAACCCTGATTTTTGGGGTTCAGAGTTCTGGATTTGGGGTTCAGAGCTCTGGATTTGGGGTTCAAACCCTGATTTTTGGGGTTCAGAGTTCTGGATTTGGGGTTCAGAGCTCTGGATTTGGGGGTTCAGTCGCTGATTTTGGGGTTCAGAGCTCTGGATTTGGGGTTCAGTTGTTGATTTTGGGGTTCAATCCCTGATTTTGGGGTTTGGAGCTCTGGATTTGGGGTTCAATCCCTCGGTTTTTTTCCCCATGACCCCCCCCATTTTTTGAGGAAATCTTTCATTTTTTGGGAAAACCCTCTCCATTTTTGGGGTGTCCCTCATTTTTGGGGTGTCCCTCATTTTTGGGGTGTTTTGGGGACAGGTGGAGCGTCACATGTGCGACGGGGACATCGTCATCTTCAACCGGCAGCCGACCCTACACAAGATGTCCATGATGGGCCACAGGGTCAGGATCCTGCCCTGGTCCACCTTCCGTCTGAACCTGAGGTAAAACACCCCCAAAACCACCCCAAAAACCCCCAAATTACCCCAAAATCATCCCAAATCCTGCCCTGGTTCATCTTCTGTTTAAATCTGAGGTAAAACACCCCAAAAACCGCCCTAAAACCCCCAAAAATTACCCCAAATCCTGCCCTGCACTACCTTCCGTCTGAACCTGAGGTAAAACACCCCAAAAACCACCCTAAAAACCCCCGAATTACCCCAAATCCTGCCCTGGTTTGTCTTCTGTTTAAATCTGAGGTAAAACATCCCAAAAATATCCCAGAATCACTCCAAATCCTGCCCTGATCCACCTTCTGTCTGAACCTGAGGTAAAACACCCCAAAAACCCCAAAATGACCCCAGAATCATCCCAAATCCTGCCCTGGGCCATCTTCAGTCTGAACCTGAGGTAAAACACCCCAAAAACCACCCTAAAAACCCCCAAATTACCCCAAAATCATCCCAAGTCCTGCCCTGGGCCATTTAGTGTTTAAATCTGAGGTAAAACACCCCAAAAAACCACCCTAAAACCCCCAAAAATTACCCCAAATCCTGCCCTGCGCCACCTTCCGTCTGAACCTGAGATAAAACACCCCAAAAACCACCCTAAAACCCCTAAAATTACCCCAAAATCACCCAAATCCTGCCCTGGTCCACCTTCCGTCTGAACCTGAGGTAAAACACCCCAAAAACCACCCTAAAACCCCTAAAATTACCCCAAAATCACCCAAATCCTGCCCTGGTCCGTCTTCCGTCCTGAACCTGAGGTAAAACACCCCAAAAACCACCCTAAAACCCCTAAAATTACCCCAAAATGATCCCAAATCCTGCCCTGGTTCATCTTCTGTTTAAATCTGAGGTAAAACACCCCAAAAACCACCCTAAAACCCCTAAAATTACCCCAAAATCACCCCAAATCCTGCCCTGGTCCATCTTCCGTCCGAACCTGAGGTAAAACACCCCAAAAACCACCCTGAAAAACCCCAAAACCTCCCCAAAACGACTTTGATGGGGATGAGATGAGCCCTGCCCCGAGTCCCTCCAGTGACCCCAATGTCCCCATGGCCCCAATGACCCAATGACCCCGTGGCCCCAATGTCCCCAGTGACCCCAATGACCCCAGTGACCCCAATGACCCCATGGCCCCAATGTCCCCAATGACCCCAATGTCCCAGTGACCCCAGTGACCCCGATGTCCCAGTGACCCCAATGTCCCAGTGACCCCAGTGGCCCCAATGTCCCCAGTGACCCCATGGCCCCAATGTCCCAGTGACCCCAATGACCCCATGGCCCCAATGTCCCAGTGGCCCCAATGTCCCAGTGACCCCAATGACCCCATGGCCCCAATGTCCCAGTGACCCCAATGACCCCAATGTCCCCATGTCCCAGTGATCCCAATGAACCCATGACCCCATGGCCCCAATGACCCCAATGTCCCAGTGACCCCATGGCCCCCTGTCCCAGTGACCCCAGTGACCCCAATGTCCCCGTGACCCCATGGCCCCAATGTCCCCAATGACCCCAATGTCCCCGTGACCCCAATGTCCCAGTGACCCCAGTGGCCCCAATCTCCTAGTGACCCCAATCTCCCAATGACCCCGATGTCCCAGTGACCCCAATGTCCCAATGACCCCATGTCCCACATCCCCAATGTCCCCATGTCCCAGTGACCCCAACGACCCCATGTCCCACATCCCCAATGTCCCCAATGTCCCCATGTCCCAGTGACCCCAATGACCCCATGTCCCACATCCCCGATGTCCCCGATGTCCCCACTGACCCCGCTGTCCCCGCTGTCCCCGCAGCGTCCCCAGGCCCTACAACGCCGATTTCGACGGCGATGAGATGAACCTGCACCTGCCCTTGTCCCATGGCCCCAATGTCCCTTATCCCGATGTCCTTGATGTCCCCAATGTCCCCAAAATCCCCGACGACCCCAACATCCCTGATGTCCCCAACATCCCCGACGTCCCTGATGTCCCCAACATCCCCAATGTCCCCAACATCCCCGATGTCCCCACTGACCCCGCTGTCCCCGCTGTCCCCGCAGCGTCACCACGCCCTACAACGCCGATTTCGACGGCGATGAGATGAACCTGCACCTGCCGCAGTCGCTGGAGACGCGGGCGGAGATCCAGGAGCTCGCCATGGTGCCCCGCATGATCGTCACCCCCCAGAGCAACCGGCCCGTCATGGGCATCGTGCAGGACACGCTGACGGCCGTGCGCAAGTTCACCAAGAGGGACGTCTTCCTGGAGAGGGTCGGTTTTGGGGTCGTTTTGGGGCTTTTTTGGGCAGTTTAGGGTGATTTGAGGTGATTTGGGGTTGGTTTGAGGTGGTTTTGGGGTTGGTTTGGGGGGATTTGAGGGGGTTTAGGGCAGGTGTTTATGGGGTCAGTTCAGGACGCATTTGCAAGTTCACCCAAGAGGGACGTCTTCCTGGAGAGGGTCGGTTTTGGGGTCGTTTTGGGGCTTTTAGGGTTGGTTTGAGGTGATTTGAAGGGTTTTGGAGTGATTTAGGGTGGTTTTGAGGTGGTTTGGGGTTGGTTTGGGGTTGGAGTTGAGGGGGTTTAGTGCAGGTGTTTGTGAGGTTTAGTTCAGGATGCGCTGGCAGCCGTGCGTGAGTTCACCCAGAGGGACGTCTTCCTGGAGAGGGGCAGTTTTTGGGGTAATTTTGGGGCTTTTTAGCGTCGCTTTGAGGTGGTTTGGGAGGTTTTGGGGTGATTTAGGGTGGTTTTGAGGTGGTTTGGGGTTGGTTTGAGGTGGTTTTGGGGTTGGTTTGGGGTTGGAGTTGAGGGGGTTTAGTGCAGGTGTTTGTGAGGTTTAGTTCAGGATGCGCTGGCAGCCGTGCGTGAGTTCACCCAGAGGGACGTCTTCCTGGAGAGGGGCGGCTTTTGGGATCGTTTTGGGGCTTTTAGGGTTGGTTTGAGGTGATTTGAGGGGTTTTGGAGTGATTTAGGGTGGTTTTGAGGTGGTTTGGGGTTGGTTTGAGGTGGTTTTGAGGTTGGTTCGGGGGGATTTCAGGGGGTTTAGGGTAGGTGTTTGTGGGGTTTAGTTCAGGACACGCTGACGGCCGTGCGCAAGTTCACCAAGAGGGACGTCTTCCTGGAGAGGGTCGGTTTTGGGGTCGTTTTGGGGCTTTTTTGGGCAGGTTAGGGTGATTTGAGGTGGTTTGGGGTTGGTTTGAGGTGGTTTTGGGGTTCGTTTGGGGTTGGAGTTGAGGGGATTCAGTGCAGGTGTTTGTGGGGTTTAGTTCAGGATGCGCTGACGGCCGTGCGCAAGTTCACCCAGAGGGACGTCTTCCTGGAGAGGGGCGGCTTTTGGGACCGTTTTGGGGATTTTGGGGTCGTTTTGGGGCTTTTTAGGGGGATTTAGGGTTGGTTTGAGGTGGTTTTGGGGTTGGTTTGGGATTTCAGGGGGTTTAGGGCAGGTGTTTATGGGGTTTAGTTCAGGATGCGTTTGCAAGTTCACCAAGAGGGACGTCTTCCTGGAGAGGGTCGGTTTTGGGGTCGTTTTGGGGCTTTTTTGGGCAGTTTCGGGTGATTTAGGATGGTTTGGGGTTGGTTTGAGGTGGTTTTGGGGGGATTTGAGGGGGTTTAGGGCAGGTGTGTGTGGGGTTTAGTTCAGGACACGCTGACGGCCGTGCGTGAGTTCACCCAGAGGGACGTCTTCCTGGAGAGGGTCGGTTTTGGGGCCATTTTGGGGCTTTTTAGCGTCGCTTTGAGGTGGTTTGGGAGGTTTTGGGGTGATTTAGGGTGGTTTTGAGGTGGTTTGGGGTTGGTTTGAGGTGGTTTTGGGGTTGGTTTGGGGTTGGAGTTGAGGGGGTTTAGTGCAGGTGTTTGTGAGGTTTAGTTCAGGATGCGCTGGCAGCCGTGCGTGAGTTCACCCAGAGGGACGTCTTCCTGGAGAGGGGCGGCTTTTGGGATCGTTTTGGGGCTTTTAGGGTTGGTTTGAGGTGATTTGAGGGGTTTGGAGTGATTTAGGGTGGTTTTGAGGTGGTTTGGGGTTGGTTTGAGGTGGTTTTGGGGTTGGTTCGGGGGGATTTCAGGGGGTTTAGGGCAGGTGTGTGTGGGGTTTAGTTCAGGACACGCTGACGGCCGTGCACAAGTTCACCAAGAGGGACGTCTTCCTGGAGAGGGTCGGTTTTGGGGTCGTTTTGGGGCTTTTTTGGGCAGTTTAGGGTGATTTAGGATGGTTTGGGGTTGGTTTGAGGTGGTTTTGGGGTTGGTTTGGGATTTCAGGGGGTTTAGGGTAGGTGTTTATGGGGTTTAGTTCAGGACGCATTTGCAAGTTCACCCAAGAGGGACGTCTTCCTGGAGAGGGTCGGTTTTGGGGTCGTTTTGGGGCTTTTAGGGTGATTTGAGGTGATTTGGGGTTGGTTTGAGGTGGTTTTGGGGTGTCTTGAGGTGGTTTTGAGGTGTTTTGGGGTGGTTCTGGGGTGTCCCTCAGGGCGAGGTGATGCCCTGCTGATGTTCCTGTCCACGTGGGATGGGAAGGTGCCCTGAGGCTCCATCCTGAAGGGGATTTTGGGGCATTTTTTGGGCATTTTTAGGATATTTTGGGGTATTTATGGGTTCTTCTGGATTGATGATACTTTTGAGGTGGTTTTGGGGTGTCTTGAGGTGGTTTTGGGGTGGTTCTGGGGTGTCCCTCAGGGCGAGGTGATGCCCTGCTGATGTTCCTGTCCACGTGGGATGGGAAGGTGCCCCAAGGCTCCATCCTGAAGGGGATTTTGGGGCATTTTTTGGCATTTTTAGGATATTTTGGGGTATTTATGGTTTTTTCTTGATTGATGACACTTTTGGGGTAGTTTTGGGGTGTTTTGGGGTGGTTCTGGGGTGTCCCTCAGGGCGAGGTGATGCCCTGCTGATGTTCCTGTCCACGTGGGATGGGAAGGTGCCCCAAGGCTCCATCCTGAAGGGGATTTTTGGGGCATTTTTTGGCATTTTTACGATATTTTGTGGTATTTATGTTTTTTTCTGGATTGATGACACTTTTGAGGTGGTTTTGAGGTGTCTTGAGGTGGTTTTGGGGTGTTTTGGGGTGGTTTTGGGGTGTTTTGGGGTGGTTCTGGGGTGTTTTGGGGTGGTTCTAGGGTGTCCCTCAGGGCGAGGTGATGCCCTGCTGATGTTCCTGTCCACGTGGGATGGGAAGGTGCCCCAAGGCTCCATCCTGAAGGGGATTTTTGGGGCATTTTTGGGCATTTTTAGGATATTTTGGGGTATTTATGGGTTCTTCTGGATTGATGACACTTTTGAGGTGGTTTTGGGGTGTCTTGAGGTGGTTTTGGGGTGTTTTGGGGTGGTTCTGGGGTGTCCCTCAGGGCGAGGTGATGCCCTGCTGATGTTCCTGTCCACGTGGGATGGGAAGGTGCCCCGAGGCTCCATCCTGAAGGGGATTTTGGGGCATTTTTGGGCATTTTTAGGATATTTTGTGGTATTTATGGTTTTTTCTTGATTGATGACACTTTTGGGGTAGTTTTGGGGTGGTTTGAGGTGTCTTTGGGGTGTCCCTCAGGGCGAGGTGATGCCCTGCTGATGTTCCTGTCCACGTGGGATGGGAAGGTGCCCCAAGGCTCCATCCTGAAGGGGATTTTTGGGGCGTTTTTGGGCATTTTTAGGATATTTTGGGGTATTTATGTTTTTTTCTGGATTGATGACACTTTTGAGGTGGTTTTGAGGTGTCTTGAGGTGGTTTTGGGGTGTTTTGGGGTGGTTTTGGGGTGTTTTGGGGTGGTTCTGGGGTGTCCCTCAGGGCGAGGTGATGCCCTGCTGATGTTCCTGTCCACGTGGGATGGGAAGGTGCCCTGAGGCTCCATCCTGAAGGGGATTTTGGGGCATTTTTTGGCATTTTTAGGATATTTTGTGGTATTTATGGTTTTTTCTGGATTGATGACACTTTTGGGGTAGTTTTGGGGTGGTTTGAGGTGTCTTTGGGGTGTCCCTCAGGACGAGGTGATGCCCTGCTGATGTTCCTGTCCACGTGGGATGGGAAGGTGCCCCAAGGCTCCATCCTGAAGGGGATTTTTGGGGCGTTTTTGGGCATTTTTAGGATATTTTGTGGTATTTATGTTTTTTTCTGGATTGATGACACTTTTGAGGTGGTTTTGAGGTGTCTTGAGGTGGTTTTGGGGTGTTTTGGGGTGGTTCTGGGGTGTCCCTCAGGGCGAGGTGATGCCCTGCTGATGTTCCTGTCCACGTGGGATGGGAAGGTGCTCCAAGCCTCCATGCTGGAAGGGATTTTGGGGCATTTTTTGGGCATTTTTAGGATATTTTGTGGTATTTATGGGTTCTTCTGGATTGATGACACTTTTGGGGTGGTTTTGGGGTGGTTTGAGGTGTCTTTGGGGTGTCCCTCAGGGCGAGGTGATGCCCTGCTGATGTTCCTGTCCACGTGGGATGGGAAGGTGCCCCGAGGCTCCATCCTGAAGGGGATTTTGGGGCATTTTTTGGCATTTTTAGGATATTTTGTGGTATTTATGTTTTTTTCTGGATTGATGACACTTTTGGGGTAGTTTTGGGGTGGTTTGAGGTGTCTTTGGGGTGTCCCTCAGGGCGAGGTGATGCCCTGCTGATGTTCCTGTCCACGTGGGATGAGAATGTGCTCCAAGCCTCCATGCTGGAAGGGATTTTGGGGCATTTTTGGGCATTTTTAGGATATTTTGGGGTATTTATGGGTTCTTCTGGATTGATGACACTTTTGAGGTGGTTTTGGGGTGTCTTGAGGTGGTTTTGGGGTGTTTTGGGGTGGTTCTGGGGTGTCCCTCAGGGCGAGGTGATGCCCTGCTGATGTTCCTGTCCACGTGGGATGGGAAGGTGCCCCAAGGCTCCATCCTGAAGGGGATTTTTGGGGCATTTTTGGGCATTTTTAGGATACTTTGGGATTTCTCTGGGTTCTTCTCGACTGCTGACACTTCTGGGGTGCTTTTGGGGTGTCCTTCAGGGCGAGGTGATGAACCTGCTGATGTTCCTGTCCACGTGGGACGGGAAGGTGCCCCAACCGGCCATCCTGAAGCCGCGCCCGCTCTGGACAGGGAAGCAAATCTTCTCCCTCATCATCCCGGGCCACATCAACTGCATCCGCACCCACAGCACCCACCCCGACGACGAGGACAGCGGCCCCTACAAACACATCTCCCCCGGGGACACCAAGGTGAGCGCCCGGCGAGGCTCTGGAGGGAGGTTTGAGGAGGTCTAGGAGGGCTTGGTGGGCTGCAGAGATCGTTTGAGGGGGCTTTGGTGGGATTTGAGGAGGTCTAGGGGGGTTTGGTGGGGTGTAAAGGTGGTTTGAAGGGTCTTTGGTGGGATTTGGGGTGATCTGAGGGGGCTTTGGTGGGGTTTGGGGTGATCTGAGCGGGCTTTGGTGGGATTTGAGGAGGTCTAGGGGGGGTTTGGTGGGGTGTAAAGGTGGTTTGAGGGGGCTTTGGTGGGACTTGAGGGGGCTTTGGTGGGATTTGAGGAGGCCTAGGGGGGTTTGGTGGGGTGCAGAGATGGTTTGAGGGGGCTTTGGTGGCACCTGAGGGGGCTTTGGTGGGATTTGAGGAGGTCTAGGGGGGCTTGGTGGGGTGCAGAGATGGTTTGAGGAGGCTTTGGTGGGACTTGAGAGTGTTCTAGAGGGGCTTGGGGTGATCTGAGGGGGCTTTGGTGGGATTTGAGGAGGTCTAGGGGGGTTTGGTGGGGTGTAAAGGTCGTTCGAAGGGTCTTTGGTGGGACTTGAGGGTGTTCTGGAGGGGTTTGGGGTGGTCTGAGTGGGCTTTGGTGGGACCTGAGGGTGGTTCAGGAGGACTTTGGTGCGACTTGAGGGTGATTCGGGGTGTTCTCACGGGGCTTTGGTGGGACTTGAGGGGGCTTTGATGGAGCTTGAGGGTGATTTGGGGTGGTCTCAGAGGACTTTGCTGGTGTTTTGGGTGCTCTGAGAGGACTTTGGTGGTGTTTTGGGTGCTCTGAGAGGACTTTGGTGGGACCTGAGGGTGTTTTGGGTGCTCTGAGAGCACTTTGGTGGTGTTTTGGGTGCTCCGAGAAGACTTTGGTGGTGTTTTGGGTGCTCTGAGAGGACTTTGGTGGTGTTTTGGGTGCTCTGAGAGGACTTTGCTGGTGTTTTGGGTGCTCTGAGAGGACTTTGGTGGTGTTTTGGGTGCTCTGAGAAGACTTCGGTGGTGTTTTGGGTGCTCTGAGAGGACTTTGGTGGTGTTTTGGGTGCTCTGAGAGGACTTTGGTGGGACCTGAGGGTGTTTTGGGTGCTCTGAGAGGACTTTGGTGGTGTTTTGGGTGCTCTGAGAAGACGTTGGTGGTGTTTTGGGTGCTTTGGTGGTGTTTTGGGTGCTCTGAGAAGACGTTGGTGGTGTTTTGGGTGCTCCGAGAAGACTTTGGTGGTGTTTTGGGTGCTCTGAGAAGACTTTGGTGGTGTTTTGGGTGCTTTGGTGGTGTTTTGGGTGCTCCGAGAAGACTTTGGTGGTGTTTTGGGTGCTCTGAGAGGACTTTGGTGGTGTTTTGGGTGCTCTGAGAAGACTTTGGTGGTGTTTTGGGTGCTCTGAGAAGACTTTGGTGGTGTTTTGGGTGCTCCGAGAAGACTTTGGTGGTGTTTTGGGTGCTCTGAGAAGACTTCGGTGGTGTTTTGGGTGCTCTGAGAGGACTTTGGTGGTGTTTTGGGTGCTCCGAGAAGACTTTGGTGGTGTTTTGGGTGCTCTGAGAAGACTTTGGTGGGCCTTCCTCTGCTTGAGGAGAACTTCGTAGACTTAAGGGTGGTTTTGAGGTGCTCCAGGAGGGTGGAAATGTTGAACTTCTCTCATCTCTTGACCTCCTGACGACTCCTCTTGGTTCCAATGTCCCACCCCACCACCAGGTGATCGTGGAGAACGGGGAGCTCATCATGGGCATCTTGTGCAAGAAGTCCTTGGGGACGTCGGCCGGTTCCTTGGTGCACATCTCCTACCTGGAGATGGGCCACGACACCACGCGCCTCTTCTACAGCAACATCCAGACCGTCATCAACAACTGGCTGCTCATCGAGGGTCAGCAGGGTCCTACCGAGGGGTCACCGTGGGGTTGGCACCTCGAGGGGGGTCACGGTGGGCTTGGCACCTCAAGGGTCAGGAAGGTCCTGCTGAGGGGTCACGGTGGGGTTGGCACCTCAAGGTCATTCTTGAGATCTTGGTGGTCCTTGGACCCCTTTTTGGGGGCTCTGGGGGATCTTCAGGAGGTCCACAGAGGGTTGGGACCTCTCCTGGTGGCACCAAATGGGGGTTTGGTCACCTGGGGACCTTCTCAGGTCCCACCTTGGTGGAACTCAGGTGTCCCTGGTGGTCCTTGGACCTCGTTCTTGAGATCTTGGTGGTCCTTGGACCCCTTTTTGGGGACTTTGGGGATCTTCAGGAGGTCCACAGAGGGTTGGGACCTCTCCTGGTGGCACCAGATGGGGGTTCAGGGACCTGGGGAGCTTCTCAGGTCTCACCTTGGTGGGATTTGGGTGTCCCTGGTGATCCTTGGACCTCGTTCTTGGGGCAAGAGGGACTTGGGGAGTCTTTGAAGCCCCTTTTTGGGGACTTTGGGGGATCTTCAGGAGGTCCACAGAGGCCTGGGACCCCTCCTGGTGGCACCAGATGGGGGTTTGGTCACCTGGGGACCTTCTCAGGTCCCACCTTGGTGGGATTTGGGTGTCCCCTGGGGGTGTCCCTGCGTGGCTGAGACCTCCCCTTGGTGACCTCATTGTCTCCATGTCCCCCCTTTTATCCTCCAGCGTGACCAGACCCCGACCCAGGCTTGGTTTTTTTGGGGTGGGGTGGGGTCAGATGTGCACTTGGAGAGGACCTCGAGTTTTGGGGGACCCCCCCTTTGAACCCCAAACGTCCCCTCCAGGTCACACCATCGGCATCGGTGACTCCATCGCCGACGCCAAGACCTACCAGGACATCCAGAACACCATCAAGAAGGCCAAGCAGGACGTCATCGAGGTGGGACTTCTGGGGGGACCTCCGGGTGCTCCTGGGACACGCCCGGGTTGGGATTTTGGGGTTTCTTCGGGTGGGAATTTGGGGGATTTTGGGGGGAGGAATTCCTGAGGTTCTTGGAGGTTCTCTGGTGGGTCACCTCAAGGGGGTGGTGGGGAGGGGGATTGGGGGGGGTTTGGGGTGTGCCACCCACATTTTGGGATCTCTGGGTGGATTTTGGAGCGTCTCCAGGATGTTCTGGGTGGGTCTGGAGCATCTCCAGAACTTCCTGGGTCCATCTGGAGCCTCTCCAGAACTTCCTGGGAGGATCTGGAGCCTCTCCAGAACTTCCTGGGAGGATCTGGAGTCTCCAGAACTTTCTGGGAGGATCTGGAGCATCTCCAGAACTTCCTGGATCCATCTGGAGCATCTCCAGAACTTCCTGGGTGGATTTGGGGTCATCAGAACTTTTGGGGAGGATCTGGAGCCTTTCCAGAACTTCCTGGGTCCATCTGGAGCATCTCCAGAACTTTCTGGGTCCATCTGGAGCATCTCCAGAACTTTCTGGGAGGATCCGGAGCATCTCCAGAACTTCCTGGGTCCATCTGGAGCATCTCCAGAACTTCCTGGGTGGGTCTGGAGTCTCCAGAACCTTCTGGGGAGGATCTGGAGCATCTCCAGAATGTTCTGGGTGGGTCTGGAGCATCTCCAGAACTTCCTGGGTGGATTTGGGGTCTCCAGAACTTCTGGGGAGGATCTGGAGCATCTCCAGAACTTCCTGGGTCCATCTGGAGCATCTCCAGAACTTCCTGGGTGGATTTGGGGTCTCCAGAACTTCCTGGGTGGACCTGGAGCATCTCCAGAACTTCCTGGGTCCATCTGGAGCATCTCCAGAACCTTCTGGGTGGACCTGGAGCATCTCCAGAACGTTCTGGGTGGATCTGGAGCATCTCCAGAACTTTCTGGATGGATTTGGGGTCTCCAGAACTTCTGGGGAGGATCTGGAGCATCTCCAGAATGTTCTGGGTGGACCTGGAGCATCTCCAGAACGTTCTGGCTGGGTTTGGAGTCTCCAGAACTTCCTGGGTCCATCTGGAGCATCTCCAGAACGTTCTGGGTGGACCTGGAGCATCTCCAGAACGTTCTGGGTGGATCTGGAGCATCTCCAGAACTTTCTGGATGGATCTGGGGTCTCCAGAACTTCTGGGGAGGATCTGGAGCATCTCCAGAATGTTCTGGGTGGACCTGGAGCATCTCCAGAACGTTCTGGCTGGGTTTGGAGTCTCCAGAACTTCCTGGGTCCATCTGGAGCATCTCCAGAACGTTCTGGGAGGATCTGGGGCATCTCCAGAGTCGTCTCAACCCCATCCCAGGTGCTCCCACCACCCCCAGTTCCATGAGGAACTCCCAGGAATTTGGAGGAACCTTCAAGGAGTTTGGGGCTGTTCCTGGAGGATCTCAGGGGGGTTGGGGTGGTTCCTGTGGAGTTTTGTGGAGTTCTTTGGGATCTTGTTGAGGTTCTGAGGTGGTTTTGGACACCAGGAGCTCCAAGACCGACATCTCCTAGGTTTGAGGAGCTCCAGAAGATCTTGGGGAGCTCCATGTGGGGTTTGGGACGGTTCCTGTGGAATTTTGTGGAGATTTTTGGGATTTTATGGAGTTCCTGTGGAATTTTGTGGAGATCTTTGGGATCTTGTTGAGCTTTTCAGGTGGTTTTGGACACCAGGAGGTCCAAGACCGACATCTCCCAGGTTTGGGGAGCTCCACGTGGGGTTTGGGGTGGTTCCTGTGGCATTTTGTGGAGTTCTTTGGGATCTTCTGGAGCTTCTCACGTACTTTTGGACACCAGGAGGTCCAAGATTGACGTCTCCTAGGTTTGAGGAGCTCCAGAGGGTTCCAAGAAGATCTCAGGAGGTTCCTGTGGAGTTTTTGGGATGTTCTTGAGGTTCTGAGGTGGTTTTGGACACCAGGAGGTCCAAGACCGACATCTCCCAGGTTTGAGGAGCTCCAGAAGATCTTGGGGAGCTCCATGTGGGATTTGGGGAGTTCCTCTGGAATTTTGTGGAGATCTTTGGGATCTTGTTGAGCTTTTCAGGTGGTTTTGGACACCAGGAGGTCCAAGACCGACATCCCCCAGGTTTGAGGAGCTCCAGAAGATCTTGGGGAGCTCCATGTGGGGTTTGGGGTGGTTCCTCTGGAATTTTGTGGAGATTTTTGGGGCTTTTCTGGAGCTCTTTGAGATCCTCTGGAGCTTCTCAGGTACTTTTGGACCCCAGCACCCTCCAAGACCATCTCCCAACGATCTCCTGGAGCTTTTTAGGAATTCCGAGGCTTTTGGGAGTTGTTGACCTTTTTTGGGGTGGTTTTTTTTGGTATCTCCAGGTCATCGAGAAGGCCCACAACAACGAGCTGGAGCCCACGCCGGGCAACACCCTCCGGCAGACCTTCGAGAACCAGGTCAACCGGATCCTCAACGACGCCCGCGACAAGACCGGCTCCTCGGCCCAGAAGTCCCTGTCCGAGTACAACAACTTCAAATCCATGGTGGTCTCGGGGGCCAAGGGCTCCAAGATCAACATCTCCCAGGTTTGAGGAGCTCCAGAAGATCTTGGGGAGGTCTCCATGTGGGGTTTGGGAAGGTTCTTGTGGAGTTTGGTGGAGTTTTTGGGATCTTGTGGAGGTTCTGAGGTGGTTTTGGGCATCAGGAGGTCCAAGATCGACATCTCCCAGGTTTGAGGAGCTCCAGAGGGTTCCAAGATCATCTCAGGAGGTTCTTGTGGAGTTTGGTGGAGTTTTTGGGGTCTTGTTGAGGTTCTGAGGTGGTTTTGGACACCAGGAGGTCCAAGATCGACATCTCCTGGCTTTGAGGAGCTCCAGAAGATCTTGGGGAGGTCTCCATGCAGGGTTTGGGGAGGTTCTTGCGGAGTTTTTTGGGACGTTCTTGAGGTTCTGAGGTGGTTTTGGACATCGGGAGGTCCAAGATCGACATCTCCCAGGTTTGAGGAGCTCCAGGAGATCTTGAGGAGCTCCATGTGGGGTTTGGGGAGGTTCCTGTGCAGTTTGGTGGAGTTGTTTGGGATCTTGATGAGGTTCTGAGGTGGTTTTGGGCATCAGGAGCTCCAAGATCGACGTCGCCCAGGTTTGAGGAGCTCCAGGAGATCTTGGGGAGGTCTCCATGTGGGGTTTGGGGAGGTTCTTGTGGAGTTTGGTGGAGTTTTTGGGATCTTGTGGAGGTTCTGAGGTGGTTTGGGGCATCAGGAGGTCCAAGATCGATCGACATCTCCCAGGTTTGAGGAGCTCCAGAGGGTTCCAAGATCATCTCAGGAGGTTCCTGTGGAGTTTGGTGGAGTTTTTGGGGTCTTGTTGAGGTTCTGAGGTGGTTTTGGACACCAGGAGGTCCAAGATCGACATCTCCTGGCTTTGAGGAGCTCCAGAAGATCTTGGGGAGGTCTCCATGCAGGGTTTGGGGAGGTTCTTGTGGAGTTTTTTGGGACGTTCTTGAGGTTCTGAGGTGGTTTTGGACATCGGGAGGTCCAAGATCGACATCTCCCAGGTTTGAGGAGCTCCAGGAGATCTTGAGGAGCTCCATGTGGGGTTTGGGGAGGTTCCTGTGCAGTTTGGTGGAGTTTTTGGGATCTTGTGGAGGTTCTGAGGTGGTTTTGGGCATCAGGAGGTCCAAGATCGACATCTCCCAGGTTTGAGGAGCTCCAGAGGGTTCCAAGATCATCTCAGGAGGTTCCTGTGGAGTTTGGTGGAGTTGTTTGGGATCTTGATGAGGTTCTCAGGTGGTTTAGGGCATCAGGAGGTCCAAGATCGACATCTCCCAGGTTTGAGGAGCTCCAGTAGATCTTGGGGAGCTCCATGTGGGGTTTGGGGAGGTTCCTGGAGGATCTCAGGGGGTTTGGGGCGGTTCCTGTGGAGTTTTGTGGATTTATCTGGGATGTTCTGGAGGTTCTGAGGTGGTTTTGGGCATCAGGAGGTCCAAGATCGACATCTCCCAGGTTTGAGGAGCTCCAGAGGGTTCCAAGATCATCTCAGGAGGTTCCTGTGGAGTTTGGTGGAGTTTTGTGGAATTTTGTGGAGATTTTTGGGATCTTGATGAGGTTCTGAGGTGGTTTTGGACACCAGGAGGTCCAAGATCGACATCTCCTGGCTTTGAGGAGCTCCAGAAGATCTTGGGGAGCTCCATGTGGGGTTTGGGGAGGTTCTTGTGGAGTTTTTTGGGATGTTCTGGAGGTTCTGAGGTGGTTTTGGGCATCAGGAGCTCCAAGATCGGCGTCGCCCAGGTTTGAGGAGCTCCAGGAGATCTTGGGGAGGTCTCCATGTGGGGTTTGGGGAGGTTCTTGTGGAGTTTGGTGGAGTTTTTGGGATCTTGTTGAGGTTCTGAGGTTGTTTGGGGCATCAGGAGGTCCAAGGTCGACATCTCCCAGGTTTGAGGAGCTCCAGAGGGTTCCAAGATCATCTCAGGAGGTTCCTGTGGAGTTTTTTGGGATCTTGATGAGGTTCTGAGGTGGTTTTGGACACCAGGAGGTCCAAGACCGACATCTCCCAGGTTTGAGGAGCTCCAGAAGATCTTGGGGAGCTCCATGTGGGGTTTGGGGAGGTTCCTGGAGGATCTCGGGGGGATCCTGTGGATCCACAGGATCTTGTGGAGTTTTGTGGAGATTTTTGGGATGTTCTAGAGGTTCTCAGGTGCTTTTGGACACCAGGAGCTCCAAGACCGACATCTCCCAGGTTTGAGGTGTCCTGGGGGTCGTTGAGGGGATCCAGGAGGATCTCAGGGGGCTTTAGGAGGTTCCTGCAGTAACTTGATGGAGTTTGGGCGGGTTTCCCGTGGGGTTTTGGAGAACTTTCCCACCACTCCCAACCCCCCTGAGATACCTCATGGAGCCCTCAGGAATTTCATGGAGCCCTCAGGAATTTTGGGGTGTCCTGGTACCACCTTGGAGGTTCTCCCAAGACATCTTGGGTGGCTTTGGGTGGCTTTGGAGCATCTCAAGGACCTTTTGACCCCTTTCCCTGGATGGTTCCCACCACTCCCAACCCCCCTGAGATATCTCATGGAGCCCTCAGGAATTTCATGGAGCCCTCAGGAATTTTGGGGTGTCCTGGTGCCACTTTTGAGGTCCTCCCAAGACATTTTGGGTGGCTTTGGAGCATCTCAAGGACCTTTTGACCCCTTTCCCTGGATGGTTCCCACCACTCCCAACTCCTCTGAGATATCTCATGGAGCCCTCAGGAATTTCATGGAGCCCTCAGGAATTTTGGGGTGTCCTGGTGCCACTTTTGAGGTCCTCCCAAGACATTTTGGGTGGCTTTGGAGCATCTCAAGGACCTTTTGACCCCTTTCCCTGGATGGTTCCCACCACTCGCAACCCCCCTGAGATATCTCATGGAGCCCTCAGGAATTTCATGGAGCCCTCCGGAATTTTGGGGTGTCCTGGTGCCACCTTGGAGGTTCTTCCAAGACATTTTGGGTGGCTTTGGAGCATTTCCAGGGACATCTCAGCCCTGTTCCCTGGATGGTTCCCACCACTCCAAACCTCTCTGAGATATTTCATGGAGCCCTCAGGAATTTTGGGGTGTCCTGGTGCCACCTTGGAGGTTCTCCCAAGACATCTTGGGTGGCTTTGGAGCATCTCCAGGGACATCTCAGCCCCATTCCCTGGATGGTTCCCACCACTCCAAACCCCCCTGAGATATCTCATGGAGCCCTCAGGAATTTCATGGAGCCCTCAGGAATTTTGGGGTGTCCTGGTGCCACTTTTGAGGTCCTCCCAAGACATTTTGGGTGGCTTTGGAGCATCTCAAGGACCTTTTGACCCCTTTCCCTGGATGGTTCCCACCACTCCCAACCCCTCTGAGATACCTCATGGAGCCCTCAGGAATTTCATGGAACCCTCAGGAATTTTGGAGTGTCCTGGTGCCACCTTGGAGATCCCCCCCGAGACATTTTGGGATCTTCAAACGGACCTTCAAGACACTTGGCAGCATCTTGGCCTCTTCAAACATCTCAAGAACCTTTTTCCCCTCCTTCCCTTGACGTTCCCCTTGGAACTCCTCAACCAACCCAAACTTTGGGGTTGTCCCATCACCTCCTTCACCTGGAGATATCCCACAATGTCCTCACCTGGTTGTCTTCTCCTCAGGTCATCGCCGTGGTGGGCCAGCAGAACGTGGAGGGCAAACGGATCCCGTTTGGCTTCAAGCACCGGACGCTTCCTCACTTCATCAAGGACGATTACGGCCCCGAGAGCCGCGGCTTCGTGGAGAACTCCTACCTGGCCGGTCTCACCCCCACCGAGTTCTTCTTCCACGCCATGGGTGGGCGGGAAGGTCTCATCGACACGGCCGTGAAGACGGCCGAGACCGGTCAGTGTCCTCCTCAAGCCGAGGAGCTTCGGGAATGTCCAAAAATGCCACCCCAAGGATCTGCAGGGTTCCAAAATGTCACCGGGGGAGAGCTCGGGTGGCTCCGAAGGTTCCTCAGGTGTCTTCAGGAGATTAAAAGCTTCCTCAGATGTCTCCTGGAGATATCAAATGCTCCCCAGATGTTTCCTAGGGACTCCTAAACCCTTCTCAGATGTTTCCTGGAGGCTCCAAACCCTCCCCAGATGCCTCCTGGAGGCCCCAAACCCTCCTCAGATGCTTCCCGGAGACCTCCAGGATCCCAAACCCTCCCCAGATGCTTCCCGGAGACGTCCAGGATCCCAAACCCTCCTCAGATGCCTCCTGGAGACCTCCAGGATCCCAAACCCTCCCCAGATGCCTCCTGGAGACCCCAAACCCTCCTCAGATGCCTCCTGGGGACACCCAAACCCTCCTCAGATGCCTCCTGGAGACCCCAAACCCTCCTCAGATGCCTCCTGGGGACTCCCAAACCCTCCCCAGATGCCTCCTGGGGACACCCAAACCCTCCTCAGATGCCTCCTGGAGACTCCCAAACCCTCCTGAGATGCCTCCTGACTCCTTCCCACCCTTCCCAGGTTACATCCAGCGGCGTCTGATCAAGTCCATGGAGTCGGTGATGGTGAAATACGACGCCACCGTCAGGAACTCCATCAACCAGGTGGTGCAGCTGCGCTACGGCGAGGACGGGCTGGCCGGCGAGAGCGTCGAGTTCCAGAACCTGGCCACCCTCAAACCCTCCAACAAGGCCTTCGAGAAGAAGTGAGGGGCAGGGAGGACACGGGGGACGTGGAGGGGACACGGCCCGGGGCAGGGCGTGCTCGTGGGAGGGGTCAGTGGTCCCGGTTGGGGTCATTGAGGGGCTCGTTCTGGGAGTTTGGGGACGTTTTGGGGTCCCCAAGTGGCTCCTCCCAAGAGCTGGGAAGGGTTTGAGGTCCTCAAACGGGAGTTGGGGATGTTTTGGGGTCCTCACATGGGAGTTGGGGACACTTTGGGGTCTTCAACTCGCTCCTCTCAAAAGTTGGGAGCATCTTGGGGTCTTCAGATGGCTCCTCCCAAGAGCTGGGGACACTTTGGGGTCTTCAAATGGATCTTGAGCAGAGTTGGGAACATCTTGGAGTCTTCAAATGGGAGTTGGGGACATCTTGGGGTCTTCAAACATCTCCTCCCAAGAGTTGGGGTCACTTTGGGATCTTCAAACATCTCCCAAGAGTTGGGGACACTTTGGGGTCTTCAAAAGGGTTGGGGACATCTTGGGGTCTTCAGGTGGCTCCTCTCAAGAGTTGGGGACATTGGGGTCTTCAAATGGATCTTGAGGAGAGTTGGGGACATCTTGGGGTCTTCAAACATCTCCTCCCAAGAGTTGGGGACACTTTGGGGTCTTCAAACGGGTTGGGGACATCTTGGGGTCTTCAAACATCTCCTCCCAAGAGTTGGGGACACTTTGGGGTCTTCAAACGGGTTGAGGACATCTTGGGGTCTTCAAATGGATGTTGAGGAGAGTTGGGGACATCTTGGGGTCTTCAAACGGCTCCTCCCAAGAGTTGGGAGCATCTTGAGGCCTTCAGATGGATCTTTAGGAGAGTTGGGAGCCTCTTGGGGTCCTCAAATGGGAGTTGGGGACATCTTGGGGTCTTCAAATGGGAGTTGGGGACATTGGGGTCTTCAAATGTATCTTGAGGAGAGTTGGGGACATCTTGGGGTCTTCAAATGGGAGTTGGGGACACTTTAGGGTCTTCAAATGGATCTTGAGGAGACTTGGGAGCATCTTGGGGTCCTCAAATGGGAGTTGGGGACATCTTGGGGTCTTCAGATGGGAGTTGGGGACACTTTGGGGGCTTCAAACAGGAGTTGGGGACATTTTGGGGTCTTCAAACGTCTCCTCCCAAGAGTTGGGGACACTTTGGGGTCCTCAAATGGGAGTTGGGGACATCTTGGAGTCTTCAAATGGATCTTGAGGAGAGTTGGGGACATCTTGGGGTCTTCAAATGGGGGTTGGGGACACTTTAGGGTCTTCAAATGGATCTTTAGGAGACTTGGGAGCATCTTGGGGTCTTCAGATGGTTCCTCCCAAGAGTCAGGGTCACTTTGGAGTCTACAAACAGGGGTTGGGGACATCTTGGAGTCTTCAAATGGGGGTTGGGAACAGTTTGAGGTCCTCAAACGGGAGTTGGGTCCTCAAACGTCTCCTCCCAAGAACTGGGGACACTTTGGGATCTTCAAATGGATTTTGAGGAGAGTTGGGGACTTCTTGGGGTCTTCAAATGGGGGTTGGGGACATCCTGGAGTCTTCAAGTGGGAGCTGGGGACACTTTGGGGTCTTCCAACATCTCCTCCCAAGCTTTGGGGACACTTTGGGGTCTCAAACGTCTCCTCCCAAGATTTGGGGTCCCTTTGGGGTCTTCAAATGGGAGTTGGGGACACTTTGGGGTCTTCCAACGTCTCCTCCCAAGAGTTGGGGACATTTTGGGGTCTTCAAACATTTCCTCCCAAGAGTTGGGATCCCTTTGGGGTCTCAAACATCTCCTCCCAAGATTTGGGGACACTTTGGGGTCTCAAACGTCTCCTCCCAAGATTTGGGGACATTTTGGGGTCTCAAATGTCTCCTCCCAAGATTTGGGGTCCCTTTGGGGTCTCAAACGTCTCCTCCCAAGATTTGGGGTCCCTTTGGGGTCTCAAACGTCTCCTCCCAAGATGTGAGGTCCCTTTGGGGTTTCAAACGTCTCCTCCCAAGAGCTGGGGACACTTTGGGGTCTCAAACGTCTCCTCCCAAGCTTTGGGGACATTTTGGGGTCTTCAAACATCTCCTCCCAAGCTTTGGGGACACTTTGGGGTCTCAAACGTCTCCTCCCAAGAGCTGGGGACACTTTGGGGTCTCAAACATCTCCTCCCAAGAGTTGGGGACATTTTGGGGTCTTCAGATGGGAGCTGGGAGCATCTTGGGGTCTTCCAACATCTCCTCCCAAGAGTTGGGGACATTTTGGGGTCTTCAAACATTTCCTCCCAAGAGCTGGGGACACTTTGAGGTCTTCAAATGGGAGCTGGGGACACTTTGGGGTCTCAAACATCTCCTCCCAAGAGTTGGGGACATTTTGGGGTCTTCAAATGGGAGTTGGGAGCATCTTGGGGTCTTCCAACGTCTCCTCCCAAGAGCTGGGGACACTTTGGGGTCTCAAACGTCTCCTCCCAAGAGTTGGGGACATTTTGGGGTCTTCAAACATTTCCTCCCAAGAGTTGGGATCCCTTTGGGGTCTCAAACGTCTCCTCCCAAGATTTGGGGACACTTTGGGGTCTCAAACATCTCCTCCCAAGAGTTGGGGTCCCTTTGGGGTCTTCAAATGGGAGCTGGGGACACTTTGGGGTCTCAAACATCTCCTCCCAAGAGTTGGGGTCCCTTTGGGGTCTTCAAATGGGAGCTGGGGACACTTTGGGGTCTCAAACATCTCCTCCCAAGATTTGGGGACACTTTGGGGTTTCAAACGTCTCCTCCCAAGAGCTGGGGACATCTTGGGGTCTTCAAATGGGAGTTGGGGACACTTTGGGGTCTTCCAACATCTCCTCCCAAGAGTTGGGGACATTTTGGGGTCTTCAAACGTCTCCTCCCAAGAGCTGGGGACATTTTGGGGTCTTCAAATGGGAGTTGGGAGCATCTTGGGGTCTTCCAACGTCTCCTCCCAAGAGCTGGGGACACTTTGGGGTCTTCAAATGGGAGTTGGGGACACTTTGGGGTCTTCAAACGTCTCCTCCCAAGAGTTGGGGACATTTTGGGGTCTTCAAACATTTCCTCCCAAGACTTGGGGTCCCTTTGGAGTCTCAAACATCTCCTCCCAAGCTCTGGGGACACTTTGGGGTCTCAAACGTCTCCTCCCAAGCTCTGGGGACACTTTGGGGTCTCAAACGTCTCCTCCCAAGATGTGGGGTCCCTTTGGGGTCTCAAACGTCTCCTCCCAAGCTTTGGGGACACTTTGGGGTCTCAAACATCTCCTCCCAAGCTTTGGGGACATTTTGGGGTCCCCTGAGCCGTCGCTGTCCCCCGCAGGTTCAAGTTCGACTACACCAACGAGCGGGCGCTGCGGCGAACGCTGCAGGAGGAGCTGGTCAAGGACATCCTGTCCAACGCCCACATCCAGAACGAGCTGGAGCGCGAGTTCGAGCGCATGCGCGAGGACAGGGAGGTGCTGCGCGTCATCTTCCCCACCGGCGACAGCAAGGTGCGCCCCAAAAACCCCCCAATTCAGCCCAAAAAGCTCAAAAACCCCAAAATTCAACCCTAAATAGCCCAAAATTCAACCCCAAAAACCCCCAAATTCAACCCTAAATAGCCCAAAATTCAACCCCAAAAACCCCCAAATTCAACCCCAAAAACCCCAAAATTCAACCCTAAATAGCCTAAAATCCACCTCAAAAACCCCCAAATTCATCCCAAAATAGCCCCAAAACCCCCAAATTCATCCCAAAAACCCCTGAAATCCACCCCAAAAAACCCCCAAATTCAACCCCAAATAGCCAAAAAACCCCAAAATTCAACCCTAAATAGCCCAAAATTCAACCCCAAAAACCCCAAAATTCAACCCTAAATAGCCTAAAATCCACCTCAAAAACCCCCAAATTCATCCCAAAAACCCCCAAAATCCACCTCAAAAACCCCCAAATTCATCCCAAAAACCCCCGAAATCCACCCCAAAACCCCATAAATCCATCCCAAAAACCCCAAATTCAGCCCAAAACCCCCAATTCATCCCTAAATAGCCCAAAAACCCCAAAATTCAACCCTAAATAGCCCAAAACCCCCCAAATTCAACCCAAAACCCCCCAAATTCAACCCAAAAACCCCCAAATTCATCCCGAAAGCCCCTAAATTCAGCCCAAAAACCCCCAAATTCAACCCAAAACCCCCAATTCATCCCTAAATAGCCCAAAAACCCCAAAATTCAACCCTAAATAGCCCAAAACCCCCCAAATTCATCCCAAAACCCCCCAAATTCATCCCAAAACCCCCCAAATTCAGCCCAAAAACCCCAAATTCAGCCCAAAACCACCAATTCATCCCTAAATAGCCCAAAAAACCCAAAATTCAACCCTAAATAGCCCAAAACCCCCCAAATTCGACCCAAAACCCCCCTAAATTCAACCCAAAAACCCCCCAAATTCAACCCAAAAACCCCCAAATTCAGCCCAAAAACCCCAAAATTATCCCTAAATAGCCTAAAAAACCCCAAATTATCCCTAAATAGCCTACAAAACCCCAAATTATCCCTAAATAGCCCAAAATACCCCAAAATTCAACCCTGAATAGCCTAAAATCCACCTCAAAAACCCCCAAATTCATCCCTAAATAGCCCCAAAACCCCCAAATTCATCCCAAAAACCCCCAAATTCATCCCAAAAACCCCCAATTCATCCCAAAACCCCCCAAAATCCACCCCAAAAAACCCCCAAATTCATCCCCCAAACCCCCAAATTCATCCCCAAATAGCCCAAAAACCCCAAAATTCAACCCTAAATAGCCCAAAAACCCCAAAATAACCCAAAATTCAACCCCAAATAGCCCAAAATTCAACCCCAAATAGCCCAAAATCCACCTGGGACACCCCAAAAACCCCAAAATTCAACCCTAAATAGCTCAAAAACCCCCAAATTCAACCCTAAATAGCCTAAAAACCCCAAAATACCCCAAAATTCAACCCCAATTAGCCCAAAATTCAACCCCAAATAGCCCAAAATCCACCCCAAAAACCCCCAAATTCAACCCTAAATAGCCCAAAATACCCCAAAATCCACCCCAACCACCCCAAAATCCAACCAAAATACCCCAAAATGCACCTGGGACACCCCAAAATACCTCAAAGTCCACCCCAAATACCCAAAAATACCCCAAAATCCAAACAAAATCCCCCAAAAAAACCCAAAATCCAACTGGGACACCCCAAAATCCAACTGGGACACCCCAATATCCAACTGGGACACCCCAAAACCCAACTGGGACGAGCCAACCCCAACTGGGATGAGCCAACCCCCAACTGGGACGACGCCAACCCCAACTGGGACGACCCAAACCCAACTGGGACGAGCCAACCCCCAACTGGGACGAGCCAACCCCCAACTGGGACGAGCCAACCCCCAACTGGGACGAGCCAACCCCCAACTGGGACGAGCCAAACCCCAACTGGGATGAGCCAAACCCCAACTGGGATGAGCCAAACCCCAACTGGGATGAGCCAACCCAAACTGGGACGACCCAAACCCCAACTGGGACGACCCAAACCCCAACTGGGACGACCCAAACCCCAACTGGGACGACCCAAACCCCAACTGGGATGAGCCAACCCAAACTGGGATGAGCCAAACCCCAACTGGGATGAGCCAAACCCCAACTGGGATGAGCCAAACCCCAACTGGGATGAGCCAAACCCCAACTGGGATGAGCCAAACCCCAACTGGGACGACCCAAACCCCAACTGGGACGACCCAAACCCCAACTGGGACGACCCAAAACCCAACTGGGATGAGCCAACCCAAACTGGGATGAGCCAACCCAAACTGGGATGAGCCAAACCCCAACTGGGATGAGCCAAACCCCAACTGGGATGAGCCAAACCCAACTGGGACGACCCAAACCCCAACTGGGACGACCCAAACCCCAACTGGGATGAGCCAAACCCCAACTGGGATGAGCCAAACCCCAACTGGGATGAGCCAAACCCCAACTGGGATGAGCCAAACCCCAACTGGGATGAGCCAAACCCAACTGGGATGAGCCAAACCCCAACTGGGATGACCCAAACCCCAACTGGGATGAGCCAACCCAAACTGGGATGAGCCAAACCCCAACTGGGACGACCCAAACCCCAACTGGGACGACCCAAACCCAACTGGGATGAGCCAACCCAAACTGGGATGAGCCAAACCCCAACTGGGATGAGCCAAACCCCAACTGGGACGACGCCAACCCCAACTGGGACGACGCCAACCCCAACTGGGACGACGCCAACCCCCAACTGGGACGAGCCAACCCCCAACTGGGACGAGCCAACCCCCAACTGGGACGACCCAACCCCCAACTGGGACGACCCAACCCCCAACTGGGATGACCCAAACCCAACTGGGATGACCCAAACCCAAACTGGGATGAGCCAAACCCCAACTGGGACGACCCAAACCCAAACTGGGATGAGCCATCCCAAACTGGGGCACTCTAAACCCTGCTCAGGGTGACCCCAAATCCCTCCTGGGGCACCCCCAAATTCCGCCGGGGTTTTCTGGGGTGCTCGCCCCCCATTTTTGGGCTCTGAGCCCCAAATTTTGGCCACTGACCCCCCATTTTTGGGTCTCTGCCCCCCAAATTTTGACCATTGATCCCCAAATTTTGGCCACTGACCCCCAGTTTTGGCGTTCTGACCCCCAGTTTTGACCCCTGACCCCCCTTTTTTTGACCCCTGACCCTCCTTTTTTTGGCCACTGACCCCTCAATTTTTGGGGTTCTGACCCCCAAATTTTGACCACTGCCCTTCCCATTTTTGACCACTGACCCCCATTTTTGACCACTGCCCCCCAAATTTTGACCACTGACCCCTCAACTTTTGGGGTTCCGCCCTTGCATTTTTGACCACTGACCCCTCAATTTTTTGGGGTTCTAACCCCCAATTTTGACCACTGACCCCTCAATTTTGGGGGTTCTGCCCCCCATTTTTAACCACTACCCCCCCATTTTTGACCACTACCCCCCAAATTTTGACCACTGCCCCCCAGTTTTTGACCACTACCCCCCCATTTTTGACCACTACCCCCCTAATTTTAACCATTGATCCCCAAATCTTGGCCACTGACCCCCCATTTTTGGGTCTCTGCCCCCCAAATTTTGATCATTGATCCCCAAATTTTGGCCACTGACCCCCAGTTTTGGGGTTCTGACCCCCCTTTTTTTGACCCCTGACCCCCCTTTTTTTGACCCCTGACCCTCCTTTTTTTGGCCACTGACCCCTCAATTTTTGGGGTTCTGCCCCCCAAATTTTGACCACTGACCCCCATTTTTGACCACTGCCCCCCAAATTTTGACCACTACCCCCCAAATTTTGACCACTACCCCCCATTTTTGACCACTACCCCCCAAATTTTGACCACTACCCTCCAGTTTTGACCACTACCCCCCAGTTTTGACCACTGACCCCCCAGTTTTGACCACTGCCCCCCCAAATTTTGACCACTACCCCCCCAAATTTTGACTACTGACCCCTCAATTTTTTGGGGTTCTGACCCCCAATTTTGACCACTGATCCCCTAAGTTTTGGCCACTGACCCCTCAATTTTGGGGGTTCTGCCCCCCATTTTTGACCACTACCCCCCAAATTTTAACCACTACCCCCCAATTTTTGACCACTGCCCCCCCATTTTTGACCACTGCCCCCCCAAATTTTGACCACTCCCCCCAGTTTTTGACCACTACCCCCATTTTTGACCCCTGACCCCCCAAATTTTGACCACTACCCCCCAAATTTTGACCATTGATCCCCAAATTTTGGCCACTGACCCCCAGTTTTGGGGTTCTGACCCCCCTTTTTTGACCACTACCCCCCAAATTTTGACCACTGACCCTCCATTTTTGACCACTGCCCCACAAATTTTGACCACTGACCCCTCAATTTTTTGGGGTTCTGCCCCCCATATTTTGACCACATCCCCCCATATTTTGACCGCTGCCCCCATTTTTGACCACTGTCCCCCAAATTTTGACCACTGCCCCCCATTTTTGACCACTACCCCCCCAAATTTTGACCACTACCCCCCCATTTTTGACCACTATCCCCCATTTTTGACCACTACCCCCCCAAATTTTAACCACTACCCCCCATTTTTGACCGCTGTCCCCCGCTCCCGGGCTCCTGCCCCCTCCAGGTGGTGCTCCCCTGTAACCTGCTCCGCATGATCTGGAACGCCCAGAAGATTTTCCACATCAACTCCCGGCTGCCCTCGGACCTGCACCCCGTCAAGGTGGTCGAGGGTGAGTGGGGGGGACCCCCAAATCCGACTGCGGGGTGGTCCCTGAACCCCGATGGAGGAAGTTGGGCCCGATTTGGAAATTTTTTGGAGAAGTTTTGGGGTGGGGGAGGGGACTTGGACCCCTCGCGGTCCTCAAAAAAAGGGGCTGAGGCTGCTTGGGGGGGTCCCAGGGGGATTTGGGACCCCTTTGATCCCCCAAGAAGGTTCTGGAGGGATTTGGGGCCCCTTTGACCTCCTGAGAAGGTTCTGGGGGGATTTGAGGGCTCCAGTGACCTCCCGAGAAGGTTCTGGGGGGATTTGGGACCCCTTTGATCCCCCAAGAAGGTTCTGGAGGGATTTGGGGCCCCTTTGACCTCCTGAGAAGGTTCTGGGGGGATTTGAGGGCTCCAGTGACCTCCCGAGAAGGTTCTGGGGGGATTTGGGACCCCTTTGATCCCCCAAGAAGGTTCTGGGGGGATTTGGGACCTCTTTGATATCCTAAGATGGTTCTGAGGGGATTTGGGACCTCTTTGACTTCCCAAGAAGGTTCTGGGGGGATTTGGGACCTCTTTGATCTCCCAAGAAGGTTCTGGTGGGATTTGAGGGCACCAGGAAGGTTTTGAGGACCCTCAGGAAGGTTCTGGAGGTGCTTGGACCTCAAGAAAGCCCTGGGGGACTTGGAGGACCCCCAAGAAAGTTCTGAGGGGTATTTGGGCTCCCTCAGGAAGGTTCTGGAAGTTCAAGGGGTCCCTCAGGAAGCTCTGGTGGGTTTGGGGTTGCTCAGGAAGGTTCTGGAGGTCCTTGAGGACCTCAGGAAAGTTCTGGGGGTTCTTGAGGACCTCAGGAAGCTGAGATGGATTTGGAGTCCCTCAGGAAGGTCCTTGAGTTGCCCAGGAAGGTTCTGGAGGTACTTAAACTCTCCAAGAAGGTTCTGGAGGTTCTTGAGTCCCTCAGGAAGCTCTGATGGGTTTGGGGTCCTTCGGGAAGGTTCTGGAGGTTCTTGAGGACCTCAGGAAGCTGAGATGGGTTTGGGGTCCTTCAGGAAGGTTCTGGAAGTCCTGGTTGACCTCAGGAAGGTTCTGGAGGTCCTGGTTGACCTCAGAAAAGTTCTGGAGGTCCTTGAGTCCCTCAGGAACATGAGATGGGTTTGGGGTCCTTCAAGAAGGTTCTGTGGATCCTGGTTGACCCCAGGAAGGTTCTGGAAGTCCTGGTTGACCTCAGGAAGGTTCTGGAGGTCCTGGTTGACCCCAGGAAGGTTCTGTGGATCCTGGTTGACCTCAGGAAGGTTCTGGAAGTCCTGGTTGACCCCAGGAAGGTTCTGGAGGTCCTGGTTGACCCCAGGAAGGTTCTTTGGATCCTGGTTGACCCCAGGAAGGTTCTGGAAGTCCTGGTTGACCTCAGGAAGGTTCTGTTGGTCCTGGTTGACCCCAGGAAGGTTCTGTTGGTCCTGGTTGACTCCAGGAAGGTTCTGGAGGTCCTGGTTGACCCCAGGAAGGTTCTGGAAGTCCTGGTTGACCCCAGGAAGGTTCTGTGGGTCCTGGTTGACCCCAGGAAGGTTCTGTTGGTCCTGGTTGACTCCAGGAAGGTTCTGGAGGTCCTGGTTGACCCCAGGAAGGTTCTGTTGGTCCTGGTTGACCCCAGGAAGGTTCTGGAAGTCCTGGTTGACCCCAGGAAGGTTCTATGGATCCTGGTTGACCCCAGGAAGGTTCTGGAAGTCCTGGTTGACCCCAGGAATGTTCTGTGGATCCTGTTTGACCTCAGGAAGGTTCTTTGGATCCTGGTTGACCTCAGGAAGGTTCTGGAGGTCCTGGTTGACCCCAGGAATGTTCTGTGGATCCTGTTTGACCTCAGGAAGGTTCTTTGGATCCTGGTTGACCTCAGGAAGGTTCTGGAGGTCCTGGTTGACCCCAGGAAGGTTCTTTGGATCCTGGTTGACCCCAGGAAGGTTCTGGAAGTCCTGGTTGACCTCAGGAAGGTTCTGTTGGTCCTGGTTGACTCCAGGAAGGTTCTTTGGATCCTGGTTGACCCCAGGAAGGTTCTGTTGGTCCTAGTTGACCCCAGGAAGGTTCTGGAGGTCCTGGTTGCCCCCAGGAAGGTTCTGGAAGTCCTGGTTGACCCCAGGAAGGTTCTGTGGATCCTGGTTGACCCCAGGAAGGTTCTGTGGATCCTGTTTGACCTCAGGAGGGTTCTGGAGGTCCTGGTTGACCCCAGGAAGGTTCTGTGGATCCTGTTTGACCCCAGGAAGGTTCTGTTGGTCCTGGTTGACTCCAGGAAGGTTCTGGAGGTCCTGGTTGACCCCAGGAAGGTTCTGTGGGTCCTGGTTGACCCCAGGAAGGTTCTGGAAGTCCTGGTTGACCCCAGGAAGGTTCTGTGGATCCTGGTTGACCCCAGGAAGGTTCTGGAAGTCCTGGTTGACCCCAGGAATGTTCTGTGGATCCTGTTTGACCTCAGGAGGGTTCTGGAAGTCCTGGTTGACTCCAGGAATGTTCTGTGGATCCTGTTTGACCTCAGGAAGGTTCTTTGGATCCTGGTTGACTCCAGGAAGGTTCTGTGGGTTCTGGTTGACCTCAGGAAGGTTCTTTGGATCCTGGTTGACCTCAGGAAGGTTCTTTGGATCCTGGTTGACCCCAGGAAGGTTCTGGAGGTCCTGGTTGACCCCAGGAAGGTTCTGGAGATCCTCGTTGACCCCAGGAAGGTTCTGTTGGTCCTGGTTGACCTCAGGAAGGTTCTGTGGGTCCTGGTTGACCCCAGGAAGGTTCTGGGGGTTCTGATTGACCCCAGGAAGATCCTGCAGATCCCCATCCCCACTGTTGACCCCGCTGTCCCCTCAGGGGTGAAGGAGCTGAGCCGCAAGCTGGTGATCGTCAACGGGGAGGACCCTCTGAGCCGGCAGGCGCAGGAGAACGCGACGCTGCTCTTCAACATCCACCTGCGCTCCACTCTCTGCAGCCGCCGCATGGTCGAGGAGTTCCGCCTCAGCGGGGAGGCCTTCGACTGGCTGCTGGGCGAGATCGAGTCCAAGTTCAACCAGGCCATCGTGAGAACGGGGTTTGGGGTCGTTATTGGGGGGTTTGGGGTGGATTTGGGGGTGTTCGGGGTCAGGATTTGGGGTTTTGGGGTCATTTCTGGGGATTTGGGGTCAGGATTTGGGGTTTTGGGGCTGTTTGGGGTCAGATGTGGAGATGCCTTGGATGGGCTGCTGGGCGAGATCGAGTCCAAGTTCAACCAGGCCATCGTGAGATGGGGGTTGGGGTCGTTATTGGGGGTTTGGGGGGTGTTTGGGGTCAGTATTTGGGGCGTTTGGGGTGGATTTGGGGGTGTTTGGGGTCGGTATTTAGGGGTTTGGGGCTGTTTGAGGTCAGATCTGGAGGTGCCTTGGACTGGTTTTTGGGGGAAACTGAGTCCAAGTTCAACCAGGCCATCGTGAGAAGGGGTCACTCCTGGGGCGTTTGGGGTGGATTTGGGGGTGTTTGGGGTCCGTATTTGGGGTTTTGGGGTCAGGATTTGGGGTTTTGGGGTCGTTGTTGGGTGTTTGGGGTCATTTCTGGGGGTTTGGGGTCAGCATTTGGGGTGTTTGGGGTCAGGATTTGGGGTGTTTGGGGTCATTTCTGGGGGTCTGGGGTCAGGATTTGGGGTTTTGGGGCTGTTTGGGGTCAGATGTGGAGGTGCCTTGGATGGGCTGCTGGGCGAGATCGAGTCCAAGTTCAACCAGGCCATCATGAGAAGGGGTTTGGGGTCGTTATTGGGGAGTTTGGGGTGGATTTGGGGTTTTGGGGTCGGTATTTGGGATGTTTGAGGTCAGGATTTGTGGTTTTGGGGTCATTTCTGGGGGTTTGGGGTCAGGATTTGGGGTTTTGGGGCTGTTTGGGGTCAGATGTGGAGGTGCCTTGGACTGGTTTTTGGGGGAAACTGAGTCCAAGTTCAACCAGGCCATCGTGAGAAGGGGTCACTCCTGGGTCGTTTGGGGTGGATTTGGGGGTGTTTGGGGTCCGTATTTGGGGTTTTGGGGTCAGGATTTGGGGTGTTTGGGGTCATTTCTGGGGGTCTGGGGTCAGTATTTGGGGTTTTGGGGTCAGGATTTGGGGTGTTTGGGGTCATTTCTGGGGGTCTGGGGTCAGGATTTGGGGTTTTGGGGCCGTTTGGGGTCAGATGTGGAGGTGCCTTGGATGGGCTGCTGGGCGAGATCGAGTCCAAGTTCAACCAGGCCATCGTGAGAACGGGGTTTGGGGTCATTATTGGGGGATTTTGGGATGTTTGGGGTCAGGATTTGGGGTTTTGGAGTCAGGATTTGTGGTTTTGGGGTCATTTCTGGGGTTTTGGGGTCAGGATTTGGGGTTTTGGGGCCGTTTGGGTTCAGATCTGAGCTTTTAGGACCCAATTGGGATCACTTTTGGTTTCCACACCGACGATTCTTTTGAAGCCGCATCTGAGGGGGCTTTGACTCCACCTCAGGGATGCTTTTGGGGTCAGACCTGGAACATTGCGGTGTCCCTGTCCCCACAGGCCCACCCCGGGCCGACAATTTGGGGTCAAATCTGAGCTTTTTAGGCCCAGATTGGCATCACTTTTTGGCTTCCACACCAACGATACCTTTGAAGCCCCATCTAAGGGGGCTTCATCTCCAACCGAAGGAGAACTTTCGGGTCAGATCTGAGGTTTTAGACCCAGATTTGGAGGATTTTGAGGTCGGATTTGGAGTTTTATGACCCGATTTGGGACATTTCGGTGTCTTTGTCCCCTCAGGCCCACCCTGGCGAGATGGTGGGCGCTCTGGCCGCTCAGTCCTTGGGCGAGCCGGCCACTCAGATGACCCTCAACACCTTCCACTACGCCGGGGTGTCGGCCAAGAACGTCACGCTGGGTGTCCCCCGCCTCAAGGAGCTCATCAACATCTCCAAGAAGCCCAAGACGCCGTCGCTCACCGTGTTCCTGCTGGGCCAGAGCGCCCGCGACGCCGAGCGCGCCAAGGTGGCACCTTGGGGACACCTTGGGGACACCTTGGAGACAGGGAGGACTTGGGATTCTGGGGGGTCGTGGTGGTGTGGGGTGGTCTGGTGGTGGCCCTGTGGGTTTTGTGTCCTCACAGCTCCGTGGTGGCCCCGTGGTCTGGGAGCACAGGATGCTCGCCGGGTCCTGCAGGTCCCCTTGGCCACTCACTGTCCCCTGATTGTCCCCAGTGTCCACCCAGGACATCCTGGGCCACATGGAGCTCTCCATGTTCTCCATGTCTCCTCACTGTCCCCGTGTCCCCCCAGAACATCCTGGACCACCTGAAGCTCTCCATGTTCTCCATGTCCCCCCAGGACATCCTGGAGCTCTCCATGTTCTCCATGTCCCCTGACTGTCCCCGTGTCCCCAGTGTCCCCCCAGGACATCCTGGACCACCTGAAGCTCTCCATGTCCCCAGGACATCCTGGACCACCTGGAGCTCTCCATGTTCTTCATGTCCCCCCAGGACATCCTGGAGCTCTCCATCTTCTCCATGTCCCCAGGACGTCCTGGACCACCCAGAGCTCTCCATGTCCCCCTAGGACATCCCTGACCACCTGGAGCTCTCCATGTTCTCCATGGTCCCTGTATCCCCTCACTGTCCCTGTGTCCCCCCAGGACCTCCTGGGCCACGTGAAGCTCACCATGTTCTCCATGGTCCTTCACTGTCCCCGTGTCCCCTGACTGTCCCTGTGTCCCCCCAGAACATCCCTGACCACCTGGAGCTCTCCATGTTCTCCATGTCCCCTGACTGTCCCCGTGTCCCCAGTGTCCCCCCAGAACATCCCTGACCACCTGGAGCTCTCTATGTTCTCCATGTCCCCCCTAGGACATCCTGGGCCACCTGAAGCTCTCCATGTTCTCCATGTCCCCTCACTGTCCCAGTGTCCCTCCAGGACATCCTGGGCCACCTGAAGCTCTCCATGTTCTCCATGTCCCCTCACTGTCCCAGTGTCCCTCCAGGACATCCTGGACCACCTGGAGCTCTCCATGTTCTTCATGTCCCCCCAGGACATCCTGGAACTCTCCATCTTCTCCATGTCCCCAGGACGTCCTGGACCACCCAGAGCTCTCCATGTCCCCCTAGGACATCCCTGACCACCTGGAGCTCTCCATGTTCTCCATGTCCCTGTATCCCCTCACTGTCCCTGTGTCCCCCCAGGACCTCCTGGGCCACCTGGAGCTCTCCATGTTCTCCATGGTCCTTCACTGTCCCCTGACTGTCCCTGTGTCCCCTGACTGTCCCCGTGTCCCCCCAGAACATCCCTGACCACCTGAAGCTCTCCATGTTCTCCATGGTCCCTCACTGTTCTCATGTCCCCCCAGGACATCCTGGCCCACCTGGAGCTCTCCATGTTCTCCATGTCCCCAGAACATCCTGGGCTGCCTGGAGCTCTCTCCATGTTTTCCATGTCCCCAGTGTCCCCCCAGGACATCCTGGACCACCTGGAGCTCTCCATGTTCTCCATGTCTGCAATGTCCCCCCAGGACATCCCTGACCACCTGGAGCTCTCCATGTCCCCAATGTCCGCCCAGGACATCCTGGACCACCTGGAGCTCTCCATGTTCTCCATGGTCCCTCCCTGTCCCCATGTCCCCCCAGGACATCCTGAGCCACCTGAAGCTCTCCATGTCCCCAGTGTCCCCTCACTGTCCACGTGTCCCCCCAGGACATCCTGGCCCACTTGGAGCTCTCCATGTTCTCCATGTCCCCGGAACATCCTGGGCCACCTGAAGCTCTCCATGTCCCCAGAACATCCTGGGCCACCTGGAACTCACCATGTCCCCATGTCCCCCTAGGACATCCTGGCCCACTTGGAGCTCTCCATGTTCTCCATGTCCCCAGAACATCCTGGGCCACCTGGAGCTCTCCATGTTCTCCATGTCCCCCCAGGACATCCTGGCCCACTTGGAGCTCTCCATGTTCTCCATGTCCCCCTAGAACATCCCTGACCACCTGGAGCTCTTCATGTTCTCCATGTCCCCAGAACGTCCTGGACCACCTGGAGCTTTTCATGTTCTCCATGGTCCCTCACTGTCCCCAGAGGACATCCTGGGCCACCTGGAGCTCTCCATGTCCCCAGGATATCCTGGGCCACCTGGAACTCACCATGTCCCCGTGTCCCCCCAGGACATCCTGGGCCACCTGGAGCTCTCCATGTTCTCCATGGTCCCTCCCTGTCCCCATGTCCCCCCAGGACATCCTGAGCCACCTGGAGCTCTCCATGTTCTCCATGTTCCCCCAGGACATCCTGGACCACCTGAAGCTCTCCATGTCCCCAGTGTCCCCTCACTGTCCACGTGTCCTCCCAGGACATCCCTGACCACCTGGAGCTCTCCATGTTCTCCATGTCCCCAGAACATCCTGGGCCACCTGAAGCTCTCCATGTTCTCCATGTCCCCCCAGGACATCCTGGCCCACTTGGAGCTCTCCATGTTCTCTATGTCCCCCCAGGACATCCTGGGCCACCTGGAGCTCTCCATGTTCTCCATGGTCCCTCACTGTCCCCAGAGGACATCCTGGCCCACTTGGAGCTCTCCATGTTCTCCATGTCCCCAGAACATCCTGGGCCACCTGGAGCTCACCATGTCCCCAGAACATCCTGGGCCACCTGGAGCTCTCCATGTCCCCAGGATATCCTGGGCCACCTGGAGCTCTCCATGTTCTCCATGTCCCCCTAGGACATCCCTGACCACCTGGAGCTGTCCATGTTCTCCATGATCCCTCCCTGTCCCCATGTCCCCCCAGGACATCCTGAGCCACCTGGAGCTCTCCATGTCCCCAGTGTCCCCTCACTGTCCACGTGTCCTCCCAGGACATCCCTGACCACCTGGAGCTCTCCATGTTCTCCATGTCCCCAGAACATCCTGGGCCACCTGGAGCTTTCCATGTTCTCCATGGTCCGTCACTGTCCCCAGAGGGCATCCTGGGCCACTTGGAGCTCTCCATGTTCTCCATGTTCCCCCAGAACATTCTGGGCCACCTGAAGCTCTCCATGTCCCCAGGATATCCTGGGCCACCTGGAACTCACCATGTCCCCATGTTCCCAGGACATCCTGGACCACCTGGAGCTCACCATGTCCCCATGTTCCCAGGACATCCTGGACCACCTTGAGCTTTCCATGTTCTCCATGGTCCCTCACTGTTCCCAGAGGACATCCTGGGCCACCTGGAGCTCACCATGTCCCTGTGTCCCCCTAGGACATCCTGGCCCACTTGGAGCTCTCCATGTTCTCCATGTCCCCAGAACATCCTGGGCCACCTCGAACTCACCATGTCCCCGTGTTCCCAGAACATCCTGGACCACCTGGAGCTTTCCATGTTCTCCATGGTCCCTCACTGACCACCTGGAGCTCTTCCTGTTCTCCATGTCCCCCTAGGACATTCTGGCCCACTTGGAGCTCTCCATGTCCCCGGAACATCCTGGGCCACCTGAAGCTCTCCATGTCCCCAGGATATCCTGGGCCACCTGGAGCTCTCCATGTTCTCCATGTCCCCAGAACATCCTGGGCCACCTGGAACTCACCATGTCCCCAGAACATCCTGGGCCACCTGGAACTCACCATGTCCCCATGTCCCCAGAACGTCCTGGACCACCTGGAGCTTTCCATGTTCTCCATGGTCCCTCACTGTCCCCAGAGGACATCCTGGCCCACCTGGAGCTCACCGTCTCCCCGTGTCCCCCCAGGACATCCTGTGCCGCCTGGAGCACACCACGCTGCGCAAGGTGACGGCCAACACGGCCATCTACTACGACCCCAACCCTCAGAGCACGGTGGTGGCCGAGGACCAGGAGTGGGTGAACGTTTACTACGAGATGCCCGACTTCGACGTCAGCCGCATCTCGCCCTGGCTGCTCCGCGTCGAGCTCGACCGCAAGCACATGACCGACCGCAAGCTCACCATGGAGCAGATCGCCGAGAAGATCAACGCCGGTGCGTGGGCTGGAGGAGGGGTCTTGGGGGGCTTTTGGAGGGCGTTTGAGGGTCTTGGAAAGAGTTTGAAGGTCCTGGAAGGAGTTTGGAGAGGGTTTGAGGAGTTTCTGGGGGTCCTGGAGAGCGTTTCGGGTGACCTGGGTGAGGTTTGAGGGTATCTCAGGAGCTTTTGGAGGGTCCTGGGTGAGTCTGGAGGAGGGTTGGGGAGTTCTGGAGGGGGTTTGAGGAGCTTTTGGGGGTCCTGGAGAGGGTTTGGGGTGATCTGGGTGAGGTTTGAGGGTATCTGAGGAGCTTTTGGGGGGCCCTGGGTGAGGTTTGAGGGCATCTGAGGGGCTTTTGGGGGCCCTGGGTGAGCTTTGAAGGCATCTGAGGAGCTTTTGGGGGTCCTGGAGAGGGTTTGGGTGACCTGGGTGAGGTTTGAGGGTATCTGAGGACCTTTTGGGGGGAGTCCTGGGTGAGCTTTGAAGGCATCTGAGGACCTTTTGGGGGCTCCTCGAGATGGTTTTGGAGACTCCTGTGCAAGCCTTGAAGGCATCTAAGAACCTTTTGAGAGCTCCTGCTTGATCCTCGTGGATCTTTGTGGCTTCCCAGCTGACCCCGAGGGTCCTTTGGGTGCCGTGACTCCGGAGGTGACCTTGTCCCCACCTCATGTCCTCTCCAGGCTTCGGCGACGACCTCAACTGCATCTTCAACGACGACAACGCCGAGAAGTTGGTGCTGCGCATCCGCATCATGAACAGCGACGAGAACAAGATGCAGGAGGTGGGTGGGGACCTGAGGACACCTCAGGGGACACCTGGGGTGGCCTGAAGTGGTCACCTGTCCTCTGCTGCCACCCCCAGGAGGAGGAGGTGGTGGACAAGATGGACGACGACGTCTTCTTGCGCTGCATCGAGTCCAACATGCTGACGGACATGACCCTGCAGGGCATCGAGCAGATCAGCAAGGTGGGGACATCTCAGGGGGGTTCGGAGGACACCTGGAGGGGCTCCATGAGAGGCTGGGAGGTCCCCAGGGACACCTGGAGAAAGGTCCATGGTGACCTTGAGGAGGTTCAGGAGACCTGCGGTGACACCTTCGGGTGTTTGAGAAGGTGCTTGGGTCCTACCAGGTGCTCTGGGGGGGTTCCAGATCTCCAGGTGGATCTTGAGGAGCACCTGGAGCTCTTCATGGAGACTTCTAGGAGGTTCCAAGAGAACTTTGTGAGTCCCAGGACACCTGTGGTGACACCTGAGAAGGTCCTTGGGTCCCACCAGGTGCTCTGGGTGGGTTCCAGATCTCCAGGTGGTTCTTGAGGAGCATCAGGAGCTCTCCATGGAGACTTTTAGGAGGTTCCAAGAGACCTTTAGAAGCTCCTGAACACCTGTGGTGACCCCCTGGTGACCCCCTGGGCTGGGAGGTCCCCAGGGACACCTGGAGAAAGGTCCATGGTGACCTTGAGGAGGTTCAGGAGACCTGCGGTGACACCTTTGGGTGTTTGAGAAGGTCCTTGGGTCCCACCAGGTGCTCTGGGGGGGGTTCCAGGTCTCCAGGTGGATCTTGAGGAGCATCAGGAGCTCTCCATGGAGACCTTTGTGACCCCTTGGTGACACCTGAGAAGGTCCTTGGGTCCTGCCAGGCACTCTGGGGGGGTTCCAGATCTCCAGGTAGATCTTGAGGAGCACCTGGAGCTCTTCATGGTGACTTTTAGGAGGTTCCAAGAGAACTTTACGAGTCCTAGGACACCTGTGGTGACCTCCTGGTGACACCTGAGAAGGTCCTTGGGTCCCACCAGCTGCTCTGGGGGGGTTCCAGATCTCCAGGTGGATCTTGAGGAGCATCAGGAGCTCTCCATGGAGACCTTTGGGAGCCCCAGGACACCTGAGAAGGTCCTTGGGTCCCACCAGGTGCTCTGGGTGGGTTCCAGATCTCCAGGTGGATCTTGAGGAGCACCTGGAGCTCTTCATGGAGACTTCTAGGAGGTTCCAAGAGAACTTTGTGAGTCCCAGGACACCTGTGGTGACCTCCTGGTGATACCTGAGAAGGTCCTTGGCTCCCACCAGGTGCTCTGGGGGGGTTCCAGGTCTCCAGGTGGATCTTGAGGAGCATCAGGAGCTCTCCATGGAGACTTTTAGGAGGTTCCAAGGGACCTTTAGAAGCTCCTGAACACCCGTGGTGACCTCCTGGTGACCAGCAGGTGACCTCTGTCCCCTCCCTGGCCAGGTGTACATGCACCTGCCGCAGACGGACAACAAGAAGAAGATCATCATCACCGAGGACGGGGAGTTCAAGGCTCTCCAGGAGTGGATCCTGGAGACCGACGGCGTCAGCCTCATGCGGGTGCTGAGCGAGAAGGACGTGGACCCCGTGCGCACGACCTCCAACGACATCGTGGAGATCTTCACCGTGAGTCTGCTGGGCTGGGGACATCTGGGGTGGGGTTTGAGGAACATCCAGGTCCTCATCATGGAGATCTTCACTGTGAGTCTGCTGGGGGGTAAGGACATCTGGGGTGGGGTTTGAGGAACATCCAGGTCCTCATCATGGAGATCTTCACTGTGAGGACACCTGGGGGGTGATGGACATCTGGGGTGGAGTTTGAGGAACATCTGGGTCCTCATCGTGGAGATCTTCACCGTGAGACACCCAGGGGACAGGGACACAGCTGGGGTGGGGTTTGAGGAGCATCTGGGTCCTCCTGGACCCCGTGCGCACGACCTCCAACGACATCGTGGAGATCTTCACCGTGAGGACACCTGGGGGGTGAGGGACACCTGGGGTGGGGTTTGAGGAACATCTGGGTCCTCATCATGGAGATCTTCACTGTGAGTCTGCTGGGCTGGGGACATCTGGGGTGGGGTTTGAGGAACATCCGGGTCCTCATCGTGGAGATCTTCACTGTGAGGACACCTGGGGGGTGAGGGACACCTGGGGTGGAGTTTGAGGAACATCTGGGTCCTCATCTTGGAGATCTTCACCGTGAGACACCCAGGGGACAGGGACACAGCTGGGGTGGGGTTTGAGGAGCATCTGGGTCCTCCTGGACCCCGTGCGCACGACCTCCAACGACATCGTGGAGATCTTCACCGTGAGGACACCTGGGGGGTGAGGGACACCTGGGGTGGGGTTTGAGGAACATCTGGGTCCTCATCATGGAGATCTTCACTGTGAGTCTCCTGGGGGGTGATGGACATCTGGGTCCTCATCATGGGGTGGGGTTTGAGGAACATCTGGGTCCTCATCGTGGAGATCTTCACCGTGAGACACCTGGGCTGGGGACACCCAGGGGACAGGAACACACCTGGGGTGGGGTTTGAGGAACATCTGGGTCCTCATCATGGAGATCTCCACCATGGGTCTCCTGGGCTGGGGACATCTGGGGTGGGGTTTGAGGAACATCCAGGTCCTCATCGTGGAGATCTTCACCGTGAGTCTCCTGGGGGGTGATGGACATCTGGGTCCTCATCGTGGGGTGGGGTTTGAGGAACATCTGGGTCCTCATCTTGGAGATCTTCACCATGAGGACACCTGGAGGTGTGATGGACATCTGGAGTGGGGTTTGAGGGACATTTGGGTCCTCATCATGGAGATCTTCCCCGTGAGGACACCTGGGGGGGTTGAAGATGGGGTTCTTGGGATCCCCAACCCCTGGCTGGATTCTGACCATTCCCAACACCCCTTGGTCGATCCCAAATTCCCCATGGATGGATTTTGGGCATTCCCAACCCCTTGGCTGCACTTGGACCATTCCCAACCCCCTCGGACGATCCCGAATTCCCCTTGGAGGGATTTTGGCCATTCCCAAGACCCCTGAGACGATCCCAAATTCCCCTTGGCTGCATTTTGACCATTCCCAACCCCCCCGGCACAATCCCGAATTCCCCTTGGATGGATTTTGGCCATTCCCAACCCCTGGATTTTGGGGATCCCGAACCCCTTGGCTGCACTTTGACCATTCCCAACCCCCTTGGACGATCCCGAATTCCCTCTGGCTGTATTTTGGCCATTCCCAAACCCCTGGATTTTGGGGATCCCCAGTCCCTGGATTTTGGCCATTCCCCTTGGATGGATTTTGGGCATTCCCCTGGCTGGATTTTGGCCATTCCCAACCCCCTCGGACAATCCCAAATTCCCCTTGGATGGATTTTGGGCCTTCCCAACCCCCTGGCTGCATTTTGACCATTCCCAACGCCCTTGGACAATCCTGAATTCCCCTTGGTTGCATTTTGGCCATTCCCAAACCCCTGGATTTTGGGGATCCCCAGTCCCTGGATTTTGGCCATTCCCAACCCCTTGGCTGCACTTTGACCGTTCCCAACACCCCTGGGACAATCCCGAATTCCCCTTGGCTGCATTTTGACCATTCCCAACCCCTGGATTTTGGCCATTCCCCTTGGATGGATTTTGGCCATTCCCAACCCCTAGATTTCGGCCATTCCCCTTGGATGGATTTTGACCATTCCCAACCCCTGGATTTTGGCCATTCCCCTTGGATGGATTTTGGGGCATTCCCAACCCCTTGGTTGCATTTTGGCCATTCCCCTTGGCTGCATTTTGGCCATTCCCAACCCCTGGATTTCGGCCATTCCCTTTGGATGGATTTTGGCCATTCCCAACCCCTGGATTTTGGCCATTCCCCTTGGATGGATTTTGGGGCATTCCCAACCCCTTGGCTGCATTTTGACCATTCCCAACCCCTGGATTTTGGCCATTCCCAACCCCTTGGCTGCATTTTGGCCATTCCCAACGCCCCTGGGACGATCCCAAATCCCGCTCCCCGCAGGTGCTGGGCATCGAGGCGGTGCGGAAGGCGCTGGAGCGAGAGCTCTACCACGTCATCTCCTTCGACGGCTCCTACGTCAACTACCGGCACCTGGCGCTGCTGTGCGACACCATGACCTCGCGCGGCCACCTGATGGCCATCACCCGGCACGGCGTCAACCGCCAGGACACCGGGCCCCTCATGAAGTGCTCCTTCGAGGAGACGGTGCGGGAACGGGAATTGGGGTGGGAGCGGGAATTGGGGTTTGGGGGTGGGAATGGGGTGGGAATTGGGATTTTTTGGGTGGGCATGGGGTGGGAGTTGGGGAATGGGGATGGGAATGGGGTGGGAGTTGGGAAATGGGGTGGGAATTGAGGTGGGAATGGGGAAATGAGGATGGGAGAGAGGTTTTGGGGGTGGGAATGGGGAAATGGGGATGGGAGAGGGGTTTTGGGAGTGGGAATGGGGTGGGAGTTGGGAAATGAGGGTGGGAGTTGGGGTTTGGGGGTGGGAGAGGGGTGGGAGTTGGGAAATGGGGTTGGGAATTGGGGTTTGGGGGTGGGAATTGAGGTGGGAATTGGGAAATGAGGATGGGAGAGAGGTTTTGGGGATGGGAATGGGGTGGGAATTGGGAAATGGGGGTGGGAATGGGAATTGGGGTGGGAGTTGGGGTTTGGGGGTGGGAACAGGGTGGGAATTGGGGTTTGGGGGTGGGAGAGGGGTGGGAGTTGGGATTTGGGGGGTGGGAATGGGGTTTCAGGGTGGGAATGGGGAAATGGGGGTGGGAGAGGGGTTTTGGGGGTGGGAATGGGGTGGGAATTGGGAAATGGGGGGGGTGGGAGAGGGGTTTTGGGGGTGGGAATGGGATGGGAATTGGGAAATGGGGGTGGGAATTGGGATTTGGGGATGGGAATGGGAATTGGGGTGGGAGTTGGGAAATGGGGGTGGGAATGGGGTGGGAATTGGGGTTTGGGGGTGGGAATGGGGTGGGAGTTGGGAAATGGGGTTGGGAATTGGGGTTTGGGGGTGGGAATTGAGGTGGGAATGGGGAAATGAGGATGGGAGAGGGGTTTTGGGGGTGGGAATGGGGAAATGGGGGTGGGAGAGGGGTTTTGGGGGTGGGAATAGGGTGGGAATTGGGAAATGGGGGTGGGAATGGGGTGGGAATGGGAATTGGGGTGGGAGTTGGGGTTTGGGGGTGGGAATTGAGGTGGGAATTGGGAAATGAGGATGGGAGAGGGGTTTTGGGGGCGGGAATGGGGTGGGAATTGGGAAATGGTGGGAATTGGGGTGGGAGTTGGGAAATGAGGGTGAGAGAGGGGTGGGAGTTGGGGAATGGGGGTGGGATTTGGGGATGGGAATTGGGGTTTGGGGATGGGAATTGAGGTGGGAATGGGGAAATGGGGATGGGAGAGGGGTTTTGGGGGTGGGAATGGGGTGGGAATTGGGGATGGGAATGGGGAAATGGACTGGGAGTTGGGAAATGGGGGTGGGAATGGGGTGGGAATTGGGATTTGGGGATGGGAATGGGAATTGGACTGGGAGTTGGGAAATGGGGGTGGGAATGGGGTGGGAGTTGGGATTTGGGGATGGGAATGGGGAAATGGACTGGGAGTTGGGAAATGGGGGTGGGAATGGGGTGGGAGTTGGGAATTGAGGTGGGAATGGGGTTTGGGGGTTGGGAGTTGGGAAATGGGGGTGGGAATGAGGTTTGGGGGTGGGAATTGGGGATTTGGGGATGGGAATGGGGGTGAGTGTCGGGAAATGGGGATGGGAATGGGGTTTGGGGGTGGGAATTGGGATTTTTCGGGTGGGAGAGGGGTGGCAATGGGGAAATGGGGATGGGAGTTGGGAAATGGAGGTGGGAGAGGGGTTTTGGGGGTGGGAATTGGGGTCTGGGGGTGGGAATTGAGGGGGGTGGGAAGGGTGAGGGGTTTTGGGGGTGGGGATGGGGATTTGGGGGAGTTTTTGGAGCATTTGGGATTCAGGAAGGAGTTTTGGAAGTTGAGGCCGATTTTGGGGTGTCCCCATTCCCCTCCAGGTGGACACAGCTGCCCATGGCAGGAGAGTGACCCCATGAAGGGGTTTTGGGGCTGAAATTGGGGATTCCGTGGATGTTTTATAGGATTTGGGGACATTTTATAGGATTTGGGGACATTTTGAAGGATATCGAGGGTTTTGAAGGATTTTGGGGTTCCAAGGCTGATTTTGGGGTGTCCCCATCCCCCTCCAGGTGGACACAGCTGCCCATGGCGAGAGTGACCCCATGAAAAGGTTTTGGGGCTGAAATTGGGGATTCCGTGGACATTTTATAGGATTTGGGGACATTTTGAAGGATATCGAGGGTTTTGAAGGATTTTGGGGTTCCAAGGCCAATTTTGGGGTTCCAAGGCTGATTTTGGGGTGTCCCCATGCCCCTCCAGGTCGACGTCCTGATGGAGGCAGCTGCCCACGGCGAGAGTGACCCCATGAAGGGCGTGTCCGAGAACATCATGCTGGGCCAGCTGGCCCCGGCCGGCACCGGCTGCTTTGATCTCCTGCTGGACGCCGAGAAGTGCAAGCACGGCATGGAGATCCCCAGCGCCCTGCCCGGCCTCGGCGTCGGCGGCCGTGAGTCCCCAAATCCTTGGAAAACGGGGGACAACCCCTGGAAAAATGGGGACAACCCCTGGAAAAACGGGGACAGTCCTTGGAATGGTGGCCGGGTTCCACAGGGGGAAGAGTTGGGGACACCCCAAGGGTGGTGACACGAAGATCTCCAAGGTCATCGTGGTCATTGTCCAGTTGTGGGGTACTCCCAGGTTTTGGGGTCCCTCTCAGATGTTGGGGGCCTTCAGGACCTGGACACTGAGGTCCCACCAGGGAGGAGTTGGGGACATCCCAGTGGTGGTGACACGAAGATCTGCAAGGTCATCGTGGTCATCGTCCAGTTGTGGGTGTCCCATGGCAAGAGGGGACACTCCTGGGTTTTGAGGTCCCCACAGATTTTGGGGTCCCACCAGGGAGGAGTTGGGGACATCCCAGTGGTGGTGACACGAAGATCTCCAAGGTCATCGTGGTCATCGTCCAGTTCTGGTCACTTGAGTCCTCTCAGGAAGATGGGGAAGAACCCAGATGTTGGGGTTCCTTCAGATGTTGGGGTTCCCCAGATGTTGGGGTCCCTCTTAGATATTGGGGTCCTTCAGGACCTGGACACTGAGGTCCCACCAGGAAGGAGTTGAGGACACCCCAAAGGTGGTGACACAAAGACCTCCAAGGTCATCGTGGTCATTGTCCAGTTGTGGGTGGCCTTGGGAGGAGGAGACTCAGCCAAGGTTTTGAGGTCCCCACAAATTTTGGGGTCCACCAGATGTTGGGGTCCCACCAGGGAGGAGTTGGGGACACCCCAAAGGTGGTGACACGAAGACCCCCAAGGCCGTCATCATCCGGTTCTGGAACATTCCCAGGTTTTGGGGTCCCCACAAATTTTGGGGTCGCTGACACAAAGACCCCAAAGGTCATCGGGGTCATCGTCCAGTTCTGGGTGGCCTTGGGAGTTGGAGACCCAGCCCTGGTCACCTGGTGTCCCCCAAATTTTGGTGTCCCCCAGCTTTTGGTGTCCCCCATATTTTGGTGTCCGCCATATTTTGATGTCCCCGAGATGATGATGTCGCCTAAATTTTGGTGTCCCTCAAATTTTGATGTCCCCCAAATTTTGGTGTCCCCCAGATTTTTGGGGACCCCCCAGATTTTTGGGGTGCCCCCTGACCCCCCCTCTCTCCGCAGCCACCGGGATGTTCTTCGGCTCGGCCCCCAGCCCCATGGGGGGGATGTCCCCGGCCATGACCCCCTGGAACCAGGGGGCCACCCCTGCCTACGGCGCCTGGTCTCCCAGTGTGGGTGAGTTGGGGCACTGGGAGAGACTGGGACAGACTGGGAGGAACTGGGGGGGAACCAGTTGTGGGGGTGGAGGGGTTTTGGGGGGTGGTTTGGGGTAAAATGGGGCTCACTGGGATGGCTTGGGGTGGGGGGGACAGATTTGGGGTGGCCTGGGGGTCACTGGGAGGCGAACTGGGGTCACTGGGGCAGACTGGGATACCTTTGGGGGGGTCCCTGGAATAAAATTGGGGTCCTTGGGGATGATGGGGAGGAACTGGGGGGGGGGGGGGTCCCAGGCTGTATTTGGGGTTGATTTTGGGGTCCCTGGCTGTGTTTTGGGGTCCCTGGTTGTATTTGGGGTCCCTCTGACCCCCTTTTTTTCCCCCCCACAGGCAGCGGGATGACCCCGGGCGGGGCCGGGTTCTCCCCCAGCGCCGCCTCGGACGCATCCGGCTTCAGCCCCGGCTACTCCCCGGCCTGGTCACCAACCCCCGGTTCCCCGGGGTCACCGGGACCCTCCAGCCCCTACATCCCCTCCCCCGGTGAGTACAGCCCCAAAACCACCCTAAAATACCCCTAAAATAATCCCAAATACCCCAAACCACCCTAAAATATCGTAAAATGATCTAAGATAACCCGAAACACCCTAAAATAACCCCAAATACCCCCAAACACCCTAAAATATCATAAGATGATCTAAGATAACCCAAAACACCCTAAAATAACCCCAAATACCCCAAACCACCCTAAAATATCATAAAATGATCTAAAATAACCCAAATCACCCTAAAATAACCCCAAATAACCCAAAACACCCTAAAATAACCCCAAATACCCCCCTAACACCCTAAAATATCATAAAATAATCTAAAATAACCCAAAACACCCTGAAATAACCCCAAAATAACAAAAAATACCCCCAGACAACTCTGGAACAGCCCCTAAAACAAACACCCTAAAACACCCCCAAAATAACCCTGAACGCACACAGAACACCCCAAAACACCTGAAACACCCCAAAATAACCCTGAGCGCACAGAGAACACCCCAAAATAACCCTGAAACACCCCAAAATAACCCTGAACGCGCACAGAACACCCCAAAACCCCTGAAACACCCCGAAATAACCCTGAACACACAGAGAACACCCCAAAACCCATAAAACACCCCAAAATAACCCTGAACTCACAGAGAACACCCCAAAACCCATAAAACACCCCAAAATAACCCTGAATGCACACAGAACACCCCGAAACCCCTGAAACACCCCAAAATAACCCTGAACACACAGAGAACACCCCAAAACCCCTGAAACACGCCCAAATAACCCTGAACGCACAGAGAACACCCCAAAACCCCTGAAACACCCCGAAATAACCCTGAACGCACAGAGAACACCCCAAAACCCATAAAACACCCCAAAATAACCCTGAACGCACACAGAACACCCCAAAACCCCTGAAACACCCCAAAATAACCCTGAACGCACACAGAACACCCCAAAACCCCTGAAACACCCCAAAATAACCCTGAACGCACACAGAACACCCCAAAACCCCTGAAACACCCCAAAATAACCCTGAACGCACACAGAACACCCCAAAATAACCCTGAAACACCCCAAAATAACCCTGAACGCACAGAGAACACCCCAAAGCCCCTGAAACACCCCAAAATAACCCTGAACGCACACAGAACACCCCAAAACCCATAAAACACCCCAAAATAACCCTGAACGCACACAGAACACCCCAAAACCCCTGAAACACCCCAAAATAACCCTGAACTCACAGAGAACACCCCAAAACCCATAAAACACCCCAAAATAACCCTGAACGCACAGAGAACACCCCAAAACCCCTGAAACACCCCAAAATAACCCTGAACGCGCACAGAACACCCCAAAACCCCTGAAACACCCCGAAATAACCCTGAACGCACACAGAACACCCCAAAACCCATAAAACACCCCAAAATAACCCTGAACGCACAGAGAACACCCCAAAACCCATAAAACACCCCAAAATAACCCTGAACGCACAGAGAACACCCCAAAACCCCTGAAACACCCCAAAATAACCCTGAATGCACACAGAACACCCCGAAACACCTGAAACACCCCAAAATAACCCTGAACGCACACAGAACACCCCGAAACACCTGAAACACCCCAAAATAACCCTGAACGCACACAGAACACCCCAAAACCCATAAAACACCCCCAAATAACCCTGAACGCACAGAGAACACCCCAAAACCCATAAAACACCCCAAAATAACCCTGAACTCACAGAGAACACCCCAAAACCCATAAAACACCCCAAAATAACCCTGAACTCACAGAGAACACCCCAAAGCCCCTGAAACACCCCAAAATAACCCTGAACGCACACAGAACACCCCAAAACCCCTGAAACACCCCAAAATAACCCTGAACGCACACAGAACACCCCAAAACCCCTGAAACACCCCAAAATAACCCTGAACGCACAGAGAACACCCCAAAACCCATAAAACACCCCAAAATAACCCTGAACGCACACAGAACACCCCGAAACACCTGAAACACCCCAAAATAACCCTGAACGCACAGAGAACACCCCAAAACCCCTGAAACACCCCAAAATAACCCTGAACGCACAGAGAACACCCCAAAACCCATAAAACACCCCAAAATAACCCTGAACGCACAGAGAACACCCCAAAACCCCTGAAACACCCCAAAATAACCCTGAACGCACAGAGAACACCCCAAACCCATAAAACACCCCAAAATAACCCTGAACGCACAGAGAACACCCCAAAACCCCTGAAACACCCCGAAATAACCCTGAACACACAGAGAACACCCCAAAACCCATAAAACACCCCAAAATAACCCTGAACGCACAGAGAACACCCCAAAACCCATAAAACACCCCAAAATAACCCTGAACTCACAGAGAACACCCCAAAGCCCCTGAAACACCCCAAAATAACCCTGAACTCACAGAGAACACCCCAAACCCATAAAACACCCTGAAACACCCCAAAATAACCCTGAGCGCACACGGAACACCCCGAAACAGCCCCACAACACCCAAACACCTCCTCACTGAGCCCCACAACACCCGAAAAGCACCTCCAAGGGACCCCCAACCCTCTGTAACACCCCCACAACACCTTAAAGGGCCCCACAACACCCCAACACCACCTTAAAGGGCCCCACAACACCTTAAAGGGCCCCACAACACCCCAACACCCCCTCAAAGGGACCCACAACACCCCCACAACACCTTAAAGGGTCCCACAACACCACAACACCCCAACACCACCTTAAAGGGCCCCGTAACACCCTAAACACCCCCACAGTGAGCCCCACCAACATCCTGTAACACCCCAACACCCCCACAACACCCCAACACCACCTCAACGGGACCCACAACACCCCAACACCATCTTAGAGAGCCCCCCAAGCCTCTGCAACACCCCCACAACAACCAAACACCTCCTCACTTGAGTCCCACAACACCCCAACACCCCCTCACCGAACCCTGGAACACCCCAACACTCCCTCACCGAGACCCCCAACACCCCCACAACACCCCAACACCACCTCAAAGGGCCCCCCAACACCCCAACACCATCTTGCAGAGCCCCTCAAGCCTCTGCAACACCCCCACAACAACCGAACACCTCCTCACTGAGTCCCACAACACCCCAACACCACCTTAAAGGGCCCCGTAACCCCCTAAACACCCCCTCACCGGGTCCCACAACACCCCCACAACACCCCCTCAAAGGAACACCCGAACACCCCCACACTGAGCCCCACCGACATCCTGTGACACCCCAACACCCCCTCACCAAACCCCGGAACACCCCAACACTCCCTCACCGAGAGCCCCAACACCCCCACAACACCCCACCACCACTTCAAAGGGCCCCACAACCCCCCCACACCACCTTACAGAGCCCCCCAAGCCTCTGCAACACCCCCACAACAACCGGACACCTCCTCACTGAGCCCCACAACACCCCAACACCCCCTCAAAGGGACCCACAACACCCCCACAGGGAGCCCCACCAACATTCTGTGACACCCCAACACCCCCACAACACCCCAACACCCCGTCACCAAACCCCGGAACACCCCAACACCCCAAAACCACCTCAAAGGGCCTCCCAACACCCCCAGAACAGCCCAACCCACCCCGGAACAGCCGTCCGCTCCCCCGCTGACCCCCGCGTCCCCTCTCCGCAGGCGGGGCCATGTCCCCCAGCTACAGCCCGACGTCCCCCGCCTACGAGCCGCGGTCACCGGGGGGCTACACCCCACAGAGCCCCAGCTACAGCCCCACGTCGCCGAGCTACAGCCCCACGTCGCCGAGCTACAGCCCCACCTCGCCCAACTACAGCCCCACGTCGCCCAGCTACAGCCCGACCTCGCCCAGTTACAGCCCGACCTCGCCCAGTTACAGCCCCACGTCGCCCAGTTACAGCCCCACGTCGCCGAGCTACAGCCCCACCTCACCCAGCTACAGCCCGACATCGCCCAGCTACAGCCCGACATCGCCCAGTTACAGCCCGACGTCTCCCAGTTACAGCCCGACCTCGCCCAGTTACAGCCCGACCTCGCCGAGCTACAGCCCCACTTCTCCCAGTTACAGCCCCACCTCGCCCAGTTACAGCCCCACCTCTCCCAGTTACAGCCCCACCTCGCCCAGTTACAGCCCCACCTCGCCCAACTACAGCCCTACCAGCCCCAACTACACCCCGACATCTCCCAGCTACAGCCCCACCTCTCCCAGTTACAGCCCCACCTCGCCCAACTACACCCCAACCTCGCCCAACTACAGCCCCACCTCGCCCAGTTACAGCCCCACGTCGCCCAGTTACAGCCCCACCTCGCCCAGTTACTCCCCGTCCAGCCCCCGCTACACCCCGCAGTCGCCCACCTACACCCCCAGCAGCCCCAGTTACAGCCCCAGCAGCCCCAGTTACAGCCCCACCTCCCCCAAGTACACCCCGACCAGCCCCAGCTACAGCCCCAGCTCCCCCGAGTACACCCCGACCTCGCCCAAGTACAGCCCCACCTCGCCCAAGTACAGCCCCACCTCGCCCAAGTACAGCCCCACCTCGCCCACCTACAGCCCCACCACGCCCAAGTACAGCCCCACCTCGCCCACCTACAGCCCCACCTCTCCCGTCTACACCCCGACGTCGCCCAAGTACAGCCCCACCTCGCCCACCTACAGCCCCACCTCGCCCAAGTACAGCCCCACCTCGCCCACCTACAGCCCCACCTCGCCCAAGGGCTCCACGTACAGCCCCACGTCCCCCGGCTACAGCCCCACGTCGCCCACCTACAGCCTCACCAGCCCGGCCATCAGCCCCGACGACAGCGACGACGACAACTGAGCCCCCCGCAGGGCGCGGGGGTGACCCCCACATCGATGTGGGGTTGCGGTTGTTGGCACCACCCAAAAACCCCCGAGGCCTTGGGGGCGACCCCCAAATGGATTTGGGCTCGGGGTTGTTGTCACCCCCCAAAAACCCCACATCAATATGGGGTCAGGGTCGTTGTCACCCCCCAAAAACCCCTGAGGCCGTGGGGGTGACCCCCACGTCGATGTGGGGTCGTGGTGGTTGTCACCCCCCAAACCCCCCCCACAGGGCCCGGGGGTGACCCCCCACATCCATGTGGGGTCGGGGTTGTTGTCACCCCCTGAACCCCCCCCAGGCCATGGGGGTGACCCCCAAATGGATTCGGGCTCGGGGTTGTTGTCACCCCCCAAAAACCCCCGAGGCCGTGGGGGTGACCCCCACATTGATGTGGGGTTGGGGTTGGGGTTGGGTTGTTGTCACCCCCTGAACCCCCCCAGACCTTGGAGGTGACCCCCAAATGGATTTGGGGATGGGGTTGTTGTCACCCCCCAAAAACCCTCAAGGCTGTGGAGGTGACCCCCACATTGATGTGGGGTTGGGGTTGGGGTTGTTGTCACCCCCTAAACGCCCCCCAGACCGTGAGGGTGACTCCTGAATGGATTTGGGGTTGGGGTTGTTGTCACCCCCAAAAACCCCACATCAATATGGGGTCAGGGTTGTTGTCACCCCCTGAACCCCCCCAGACCTTGGAGGTGACCCCTGAATGGATTCGGGCTCGGGGTTGTTGTCACCCCCCAAAAACCCCACATCGATATGGGGTCAGGGTTGTTGTCACCCCCTGAACCCCCCCAGACTTTGGGGGTGACCCCCGAATGGATTTGGGGATGGGGTTGTTGTCACCCCCCAAAAACCCCACATCGCTGCGGGGTCGGGGGTGTCACCCCCCCCCCCAAACCCCCAAGTTCCAATGGGGTCGGGGTCGTTGTCACCCCCAAACCCCCCCCCCCCCCCCGCAGGTTGTGGGGGTCACCCCCAGTTTCCGATGGTGACGGGGTTGTCACCCCCAAACTGAAGCGGGGTTGGGGTCGTTGTCACCCCCAAACCCCTCCCTACAGGTTGTGGGGTGACCCCCATGGATAGAGGGACGGGGTTGTTGTCACCCCAAAACCCCCACACTAAAATGGGCTTGGGGGTGTCACCCCCCTCCTCCAAACCCCACAAGCCACAGGAGTGACCCCAAAATTGATCTGGGGATGGGGTTGTCACCCCCCCCCCCAAAAAAAAAACCCACAGGGTGTGGGGGTGACCCCAGAATTCAAATGGGGTCGGGAGGTGACCCTTAAATTTGAGGATGACCCCAAAGGGCGGTGATGCCTAAATTTGGGGTGACCCCTAAATTTGGGGTGACCCCTGAATTAAAGGAACTCTCAAGTTCGAGGGGCCACCCCTCAACTGGGCTGACCCCCAAGTTGGTGACCCCCAAGTTGGGTGGGGGTCACCCCTAAATTGGGGTTGACCCCTACTTTGGGGTGAAACCCTTAAATTGGGGGGGTTGATCCCCAAACTGGGCTCTGAATCTGAAGTTTGGGGTGACCCCCAAATTAAGGGGTGAAACTTCCTCGCCCCCCCCCCCCAGTTGGGGTGGGGGAGGGGCATGTGTGGGACCCCCTCCCCCCTAATTTTGGGGGGGGGGGGTCGGTGGGGGGTTGTAATTTATGGCGATCGTTCGTTAATGAGGATGGGGAGGGGGGGTCGGGGTGGGGGTGGGGGGCGCTCTTTGGTGGCGGTTTTGGGGGTTCGGGGTTTTGGGGGGGGTGGGGTCCTTTGCCCCTTCCCCCCCCCCCCCCCCCCCCCCCCTTTATTTTGCTGTTTTCACTTTTGGGGTTTTTTGGGGGGGAGGGGACGTGAATTGTGGGGAGTTTCCAATTTTGGGGGAAATTAATAAAAGTTTTACTGATTTTCACCTGCGGCTCTGTCTGGGGGGGGGACACCTCAAAACCCCATTCGTTTGGGGGCACCCCAGAACCCCTCATTTGGGGACATCCAGAGACACCCCAAAACTCCCCTCATTTGGGGACACCCCAAAACCCCTCCTTTGAGGGCATCCCAAACACCTCGTTTGGGGACACCTGAGGACACCCCAAAACCCCTCGTTTGGGGACACCCCAAAACTCCTTTGGGGGCACCCCAAAAACCCCTCATTTGGGGACACCCCAAAACTCCTTTGGGGGCACCCCAAAACCCCTTGTTTGGGGACACCTCGGGACACCCCAGAACCCCTCATTTGGGGACACCCGGGGACATCCCCGAACCCCTCATCTGGGGACGCCCTAAAACCCCTCCTTTGGGGACACCTCAGAACCCCTCGTTTGGGGACACCTGGGGACACCCCAAAACCCCTCATTTGGGGACACCCCAAAACCCCTTGGTTGGGGTGTGACAGTGAGGGATTGGTCATGGTGGCCGTGGTTGGGTCGTTGTGGCCATGGTTGGGGTGTGATGGCTATGGTTGGGTCATGGTGGCCGTGGTTGAGTCATGGTGGCCATGATTGGGGTGTGATGGCTATGGTTGGGTCATGGTGGCCGTGGTTGGGTTATGGTGGCCATGGTTGGGTCATGATGGGCGTGGTTGGGTCATGGTGGCCATGGTTGGGGTGTGATGGCTATGGTTGGGTCATGGTGGCCGTGGTTGGGTCATGGTGGCTATGGTTGGGTCATGGTGGCCGTGGTTGGGTCATGGTGGCCATGGTTGGGTCATGGTGGCCATGGTTGGGGTGTGATGGCTATGGTTGGGTCATGGTGGCCGTGGTTGGGTTATGGTGGCCATGGTTGGGTCATGATGGGCGTGGTTGGGTCATGATGGGCGTGGTTGGGTCATGGTGGCCATGGTTGGGTTATGGTGGCCGTGGTTGGGCCATGGTGGCCATGGTTGGGTCATGGTGGCCATGGTTGGGGTGTGATGGCTATGGTTGGGTCATGGTGGCCGTGGTTGAGTCATGGTGGCCATGATTGGGGTGTGATGGCTATGGTTGGGTCATGGTGGCCGTGGTTGGGTTATGGTGGCCATGGTTGGGTCATGATGGGCGTGGTTGGGTCATGGTGGCCATGGTTGGGGTGTGATGGCTATGGTTGGGTCATGGTGGCCGTGGTTGGGTCATGGTGGCTATGGTTGGGTCATGGTGGCCGTGGTTGGGTCATGGTGGCCATGGTTGGGTCATGGTGGCCATGGTTGGGTCATGCTGGCCATGGTTGGGGTGTGATGGCTATGGTTGGGTCATGGTGGCCGTGGTTGGGTCATGGTGGCCATGGTTGGGTCATGATGGGCGTGGTTGGGTCATGATGGGCGTGGTTGGGTCATGGTGGCCATGGTTGGGGTGTGATGGCTATGGTTGGGTCATGGTGGCCATGGTTGGGTTATGGTGGCCGTGGTTGGGTCATGGTGGCCATGGTTGGGTCATGGTGGCCATGGTTGGGGTGTGATGGCTATGGTTGCGTCATGGTGGCCATGGTTGGGTCATGGTGGCCGTGGTTGGGTCATGGTGGGCGTGGTTGGGTCATGGTGGCCATGGTTGGGTCATGATGGGCGTGGTTGGGTCATGGTGGCCATGGTTGGGTCATGGTGGCCATGGTTGGGGTGTGATGGCTATGGTTGGGTCATGGTGGGCGTGGTTGGGTCATGGTGGCCGTGGTTGGGTCATGGTGGCCATGGTTGGGTCATGGTGGCCATGGTTGGGGTGTGATGGCTATGGTTGGGTCATGGTGGCCGTGGTTGAGTCATGGTGGCCATGGTTGGGGTGTGATGGTCAGGGATTGGTCATGGTGGCCATGGTTGGGTCATGGTGGCCATGGATTGGTCATGGTGTTCATAGAAGGGTTCCAATGGCCATGGTTGGGTCATGGTGGCCAGGGTTGGGTCATGGTGGCCATGGAAGATTTCTGGTGGTCATGGTGGCGTTGTGGTGGCCTTGGAAGGTTTATGGTGACCATGGAAGGCTTATGGTGGCCATGGCGGGGTTGTGGTGACCATGGAAGGTTTATGGTGGCCATGGCGGGGTTGTGGTGACCATGGAAGGCTTATGGTGGCCATGGCGGGGTTGTGGTGACCATGGAAGGTTTGTGGTGACCATGGCAGGTTTATGGTGACCATGGAAGGTTTATGGTGGCCATGGCGGGGTTGTGGTGGCCATGAAAGTTTTATGGTGGCCATGGCAGGTTTATGGTGGCCACGGCAGGGTTGTGGTGGCCATGGCGGGGTTGTGGTGACCATGGAAGGTTTATGGTGGCCATGGCGGGGTTGTGGTGGCCATGGAAGTTTTATGGTGGCCACAGCAGGTTTATGGTGGCCACGGTCAGTACCTGGGCATGTGAGTCAGTGTCTGGGGTCACAGCCAAGACGCACCTGGAGCTGCGTGAGGAACCCTGAGGGGTTTTATTGCCATGAACCTGCCCAGGTGTGGTGGGGTGGGAGATGGGCCTGGCCAGGTGAGCCGGGGGTGGGGGTTGGGGACAGCAGGGGGATGCTGGGGACACATCTGGGGATTGTCCAAGGAGGTTGAGGACATCTTGGGGACACCCAGGAGAATTGGAGGGGACATCAAGGGAGTGTTGGGGACACACCAGGAAGTGATCCAGAGGTTGGGGACATCTCAAGGGGTTGGGGACACCCAGGAGAGTTGGTGACATCCAAGGGGGTGTTGGGGACATCTTGGGGTGAGAGAAAATTGGGATGGGACGGGTTGGGGACACCATGGGTGGGTTGAGGATGGTCCAGGGGAGTTGGAGCCACCCTGGATGTTGTTGGTGACATCCCAGTGACCGCTGGGGACACTCAGATGGAGATGCTCTCCTGGACGCAGGTGGGGACACTCTGATGGCCATTGATGACACTCCAGTGGCCGTTGGTGACACCCTGGTGGCCCTTGGGGACACTCAGATGGAGATGCTCTCCTGGACGCAGGCGGGGTCCAGGTAGGGGTAGGGCAGGGCCAGCGCCGCGTTCCGGTCCTGGATGCGCCGGGAGATCCCGGCCAGGCGCTCCCGGAACGAGTCCAGGAGGCGCCGTGGGGCTGGACCGGTCAGCAGGTCCTGGGAGCGTGACCCCAGTGGGCGCTGGGGGGACAGGGGACATCAGGGGACATCGAGGAGACCCCAAAACTGGGGCCACCATGGGGGTCATGAACCCCCAGTGTCCCAGCAGGTCGTGGGAGCGTGACCCCAGTAGGCGCTGGGGGGACAGGGGACATCAGGGGACATCGAGGAGACCCCAAAACCTGGGTCACCATCAGGGTCATGAACCCCCCGAAGGTCCCTGTCCCCACTGGGGTCGTGGTGTCCCCTCAAGTCCCAGATCCCCAGTGGGGTCCTGACCCCCCCCCAAGGTCCCTGTCCCCACTGGGGTCGTGGTGTTCCCTCAAGGCCCACGTCCCCAATGGGCTCCTGACCCCCTCCCAAGGTCCCTGTCCCCACCGGGGTTGTGGTGTCCCCTCAAAGTCCAGGTCCCCAATGGGCTCCTGACCCCCCCCCCAAGGTCCCTGTCCCCACCGGGGTCGTGGTGTCCCCTCAAGTCCCAGATCCCCAATGGGGTCCTGAACCCCCCCAAGGTCCCTGTCCCCACTGGGGTCGTGGTGTCCCCTCAAGGCCCACGTCCCCAATGGGCTCCTGACCCCGCCCAAGGTCCCTGTCCCCCCTCACCAGGTCCCCACAGGGGTTATGGGGTCCCCATGGGTGTCCTGCCCACCCCCCCCCAGTGTGTCCCTGTCCCCCCTCCTCGATGTCCCCTCTCACCGGCTCCCCTCCCTCATAGCTGACCACGCTCAGCAGGGCCAGGAGGGCTCCGGTGGCCTCGGGGGACGGGAGTGTCTCCAACAGCAGCTCCTCAGTGGCCTCATCCTCGGTGGCCGGCGGTGGCCGCTGCAGCGTCCCCGGCGTGTTGGGCATCCAGGCTGCGTAGTCGTACTGGGGAAGGGGGACACCGGAAGGGTCAGTTGGGGTTCCCGGACCCCAAAACCTCCCCGAGGGTCACCTGGGTGCCACAGAGGTCACTCAGTTCCCGGTGGGGTCACTCCGGTGTTGTCACATCCCCGTGACCACTGTGGCCACTGAGAGGCCACCTGATCACCCAGTGTTGGTCACATCCTCACGTCCACTGTGGCCACCAAAGGGGAGTTTGTGGCTACTGCTGAGCCCAATGGATGCGTTCAGGTGTCTCCACCCCCCCTCTGTGTCCCGTGATGTCCCCAGATGTCCCCGGGTGCCACCTGGCCGCTGTTGACGGCCGCGTGCCGGGCGGAGCAGCAGAAGACGATCATGGTCAGGAACTTGACCAGCTCGGGGCGGCCGCAGAGCTTAGACGGGAAACCTGGGGGGGGGGACAGAGGGGACGTCACCCAATGGGCGGTGTCACCCAATGGGCGGTGTCACCCAATGGGGGGCGTCACCCACCACAGTGACGTCACACACCATGGAGGTGTCACCCAACGCGGCGATGTCACCCATCGTGGAGACGTCACTGAATGTGGGTGTTACCCACCGCGGCGATGTCACCCACCGTGGGTGCGTCACCCATCACAATGACGTCACCCACCGTGGGTGCGTCACCCATCACAATGACGTCACCCACCACAGGCCACTCCCATCACGTGACCAGCCCGGGGCATGGCCATGGGCGTGAGTGGGACCCTCCCATGTCTTGACCATGACCCCGACCACGACCACGACCACCATCCATCACCGTAATGTCACCGTGGCCCCCCGATTGTCCCTGTCACCCCCCCATGTCCCCTACCCGTCTTCTCGTTGCCCAGGACGCCGTAGGTGAAGATCTCGCCCACCCACTCCTGCAGCTCCTCGTCCTCGGCCACGTCTTTGTCCTCGGCGTAGAAAAGTGCCACGATCCCCTCCACGTAGCTGGGACACCGCGGGGACACCGGTGACATTTGGGGACAGGGACAGGGCCACGCCTGCCGCCCCCACGTCCCCCCTGTCCCCGCGTGGGTCCCTGTCCCCGTGTCCCCAGCCTGGCTGCCTCCACCCAACGTCATCTCTGTCCCCATCACCGCCAATGTCCCATCTCCGTGGCCCCGTTCCTGTTGTCCCCTTCCTGTGGTCCTTGTCCCCATCCTCGCTGTCCCCATCAGTAGGGTCCCATCCTGTTGTCCCCATAATTCTCATCTCCATGTCCCCGTTGCCCCAATCCCCTCAACCCCGTCCCCCGTTCTCTTCATCCCCACCCTGTTGTCCCCATCTCCACCATTCCCATCTCCGTGTCCTCGTTGTCCCCATTCCCTTTGTCGCCATCCTCTTCATCCCCATTCCCATTGTCCCCATTGTCCCATCCCATCTTCCCCACCATCCCCATCCCATTGTCCCCATTGTCCCCATCCCACTGTCCCCACCATTGCCACCTCCATGTCCCTGTCATCCCCATCCCATTGTCCCCATTGTCCCCACCATTCCCATCTCCGTGTCCCCGTTGTCCCCATTCCCTTTGTCCCCATCCTCTTCATCCCCATCCCATTGTCCCCATTGTTCATCCCATCATCCCCACCATTCCCATCCCATTGTCCCCACCATTGTCACCTCCATGTCCCCATTGTCCCCATTCCCTTTGTCCCCATCCTCTTCATCCTCGTTCCCATTGTCCCCACCATCTCCCTCTCCATGTCCCCATTGTCCCATCCCATCGTCCCCATCCCATTGTCCCCATTGTCCCATCCCATTGTCCCCATCGTCCCCATCCCATTGTCCCCATCATTGCCATCTCCATGTCCCCATTGTCCCCATCCCACTGTCCCCACCATCCCCTCTCCATGTCCCTATTGTCCCCATCGTCCCCATCCTGCTGTCCCCACCATCCCCATGTCCCCATTGTCCCCACCATCCCCATCCCCATGTCCCCATTGTTCCCATCTCCATGTCCCCATTAGCCCCATCATTCCCATCTCCATGTCCCCATTGTCCCCATTGTCCCCATCCCGCTGTCTCCACCATCCCCATCTCCATGTCCCCATTGTCCCCACTGTCCCCATCTCCATGTCCCCACCATCCCCCTCTCGATGTCCCCACTGTCCCCACCATCTCTGTCTCTCTGTCCCCTCCCCGCTGGCCCCCACCTCTCGATGGCCCCCCAGATGTCCAGGGCGTCGTCCCTGTAGTGGTACCCGGGGATGTCCCCGACCCCGCGCTCCTCCACGTCATCGGGGACGCACAGCTCCCGGTACGTCAGCGCCGCCGTCCCCCGGGCCACCAGCGCCAGCGTCCCCTCCCGCCCCACCGAGGTGGCCTGGGGACATCGCCACCCATCAGTGTCCACTCCTGCCCCACCGAGGTGGCCTGGGGACATCGCCACCCATTAGTGTCCCCTCCTGTCCCACCGAGGTGGCCTGGGGACATCGCCACCCCTCAGTGTCCCCTCCCGCCCCACCGAGGTGGCCTGGGGACATCGCCACCCATCAGTGTCCACTCCTGCCCCACCGAGGTGGCCTGGGGACATTGCTATGATGTGGCCTGGGGTCATCGCCACCCATCAGTGTCCCCTCCTGCCCCACAGAGGTGGCCTGGGGACATCGCCACCCCTCAGTGTCCCCTCCCGCCCCACCGAGGTGGCCTGGGGACATCGCCACCCATCAGTGTCCACTCCTGCCCCACCGAGGTGGCCTGGGGACATCGCCACCCATCAGTGTCCCCTCCTGCCCCACCGAGGTGGCCTGGGGACATCGCCACCCATCAGTGTCCCCTCCTGTCCCACCGAGGTGGCCTGGGGACATCGCCACCCCTCAGTGTCCCCTCCCGCCCCACCGAGGTGGCCTGGGGACATCGCCACCCATCAGTGTCCACTCCCACCCCACCAAGGTGGCCTGGGGACATCGCCACCCATCAGTGTCCACTCCCACCTCACCGAGGTGGCCTGGGGACATCGCCACCCATCAGTGTCCCCTCCCGCCCCACCGAGGTGGCCTGGGGACATCGCCACCCCTCAGTGTCCCCTCCCGCCCCACCGAGGTGGCCTGGGGACATTGCCATGACATGGCCTGGGGACATCGCCACCCATCAGTGTCCCCTCCTGCCCCACCGAGGTGGCCTGGGGACATCGCCACCCATCAGTGTCCCCTCCTGTCCCACCGAGGTGGCCTGGGGACATCGCCACCCATCAGTGTCCACTCCTGTCCCACCGAGGTGGCCTGGGGTCATCGTCACCCATCAGTGTCCACTCCCACCTCACCGAGGTGGCCTGGGGACATCGCCACTCCTCAGTGTCCCCTGTGTCCCCTCCCTGCAGTCCCAGGTCCCCACACCCATGGGGGAACCGGGTGTGCGAGTGACACCAGAGGTGGGACCCAGGTGTCCGAGTGTCCCCAGGGGGACCTGGGTGACACTGAGAGGGACTGAGGTGTCCGGGTGACACCAGGGGGGGACCCAGGTGTTCAGGTGTCCCCAGGAGGATCCAGGTGACACCGGGGGGGAACCCAGATGTCTGGGTGACACCGAGGGTGACTGAAATGTCCAGGTGACACCCGAGGTGGGACCCAGGTGTCCAGGTGACACCAGGAGGACCCAGGTGACACTGGGGGAGAACCCAGGTGTCCGGGTGGCACCAGGTGACACCAGAGGGGGACCCAGGTGTCCGGGTGTCCCCAGAAGGACCCAGGTGACACCAGGGGGGTCCCAGGTGTCCGGGTGACACCAGGTGACCCCGGGGTGTCCGGCTGACCTGGTCGATGATGCCACCGGGGTTGAGCAGCGTCTCCCGTGCCAGGATGTTGATGTGGAAGGTGAAGCGTAGGTGGGGGAGGAGGAGCTGGGGACATTGGGGACATCAGGGACATTGGGGACACCATGGGGACATCGAGGACATTGGGGACACCATGGGGACATTGGGGACATTGGGGACACCATGGAGACACCATGGGGACATCGAGGACATTGGGGACATCAGGGACACCATGGGGACATTGGGGACACCATGGAGACACCATGGGGACATCAGGGACATCGAGGACATTGGGGACACCATGGGGACATCAGGGACATTGGGGACACCATGGAGACACCATGGGGACATCAGGGACATCGAGGACATCGGGGACACCATGGGGACATCGGGGACACCATGGGGACATTGGGGGACACCGGGGACATCAGGGACACCATGGGGACATTGGGGACACCATGGGGACACCATGGGGACACCGGGGACATCAGGGACACCATGGGGACATTGGGGACATCGGGGACACCATGGGAACACCATGGGGACACCATGGGGACAGCGGGGACACCATGGGGACATCAGGGACATTGGGGACACCATGGAGACACCACGGGGACATCAGGGACATCGAGGACATCGGGGACACCATGGGGACATCGGGGACACCATGGGGACATTGGGGGACACCATGGGGACATTGGGGACATCAGGGACATTGGGGACACCATGGGGACATTGGGGACATTGGGGACACCATGGGAATATTGGGGACACTGGGGACATTGATGTGCGTATTTTGGGTTTGCTTTGGGTGTTTGGTGCGGTTCCAAGGTGCAGATTTTGGGGTGGGGATTTCAGGGTGCAGTTTTGGGGTCAAGGTGCAGTTTTTGGGGTGGGGATTTCAGGGTGCATTTTTTGGGGTTGAGGTGCGGTTTTTTGGGCCCAGGTGCAGTTTGGGGTCGGGGTGCAGGTTTTGGGGTCGGGGTGCAGGTTTTGACGTCCAGGGTGCAGTTTCTGGGGTCAGGGTGCATTTTTTGGGCCCAGGTGCAGTTTTTGGGGATCAGGGTGCAGTTTTTGGGGTGGGGATTTCAGGGTGCGTTTTTTGGGGTTGGGGTGCAGTTTTTGGGCTCCCGCTGGGTTATTTTGGGGTTACCTGGTGCACGGGGTGGGCGGCCGGCAGGTGCTGGGTGGCCACGGCGAAGGCCTCGGCCAGGAAGTGGCCGTGCAGCAGGTGAGTGACCATCTCGTGCAGGACAAAGTGGGCGCTCCTCACCCACAGCTTGGCCAGTGCCCACCCCTGGCCCCCTGGCATGAAGATCGGGGACCCCGGCCCGGGGTGCTGTGACAGCTGTGGGGGACAGCAGGGGTCAGCGGGGGACGGGGGACACCCTGGGGACACCAGGGGGATGTGGGGTCATGGGGGGTCAGCAGGGGACAGGGGGACACCTTGGGGACACCCTGGGGACACCAGGGGGTTGTGGGGTCATGGGGGGGTCAGCGGGGGACAGGGGGACACCGAGGGGACACCCTGGGGACACCAGGGGGATGTGGGGTCATGGGGGGTCAGCGGGGGACAGGGGGACACCGAGGGGACACCCTGGGGACACCAGGGGGTTGTGGGGTCATGGAGGGGTCAGCGGGGGACAGGGGGACACCGAGGGGACACCCTGGGGACACCAGGGGGATGTGGGGTCATGGGGGGGTCAGCGGGGGACAGGGGGACACCGAGGGGACACCCTGGGGACACCAGGGGGATGTGGGGTCATGGAGGGGTCAGTGGGGGACAGGGGGACACGGACGGACGGACGTGTGGGACATGAGGGGTCAGTGGGGACATGGGGGACATATGGGACATCTTGGGGACATGGGGGTGTGGAGGGACATGGAGACACCAGGGCGGTGGTGGCGAGGGGACAGCCGGGGGACGTGGGGGACATGGGACGCCTTGGGGACACCTTGGGAACACCACAGGGACGCGAGGGATTGGGAACACCTTGGGGACGCCTTGGGGACATGGCGGATGTGGGGACACCTTGGGGACACCTGGAGGGACACGGGGTACAGGTGACACCCTGGGGACACCCGGAGGACACCTGGAGGACACCTGGAGGACATGGGGTACAGGGGACACCCTGGGGACACCTGGAGGCCATGGCGGACGTGGGGACACCTTGCGGACACCCTGGGGACACCCAGGGGACACCTGGAGGACACGGGGTACAGGGGACACCCTGGGGACACCTTGGGGACACCTGGAGGACACGGGGTACAGGGGACACCCTGGGGACACCCTGGGGACACCTGGAGGACATGGCGGACGTGGGGACACCTTGGGGACACCTTGGGGACACCTTGGGGGCACCTGGAGGGACACGGGGTACAGGGGACACCTTGGGGACACCCTGGAGGACACCTGGAGGACACCTGGAGGACATGGCAGATGTGGGGCCACCCTGGGGACACCTTGGGGACACCTGGAGGACACGGGGTACAGGGGACACCTTGGGGACACCTTGGGGACACCTGGAGGACACCTGGAGGACATGGCAGATGTGGGGCCACCCTGGGGACACCTTGGGGACACCCTGGGAACACCTGGAGGGACATGGGGTACAGGGGACACCCTGGGGACACCTTGGGGACACCTGGCCGACATGGCAGACGTGGGGACACCTTGCGGACACCTTGGGGACACCTTGGGGGCACCTGGAGGGACACGGGGTACAGGGGACACCTTGGGGACACCTGGAGGACACGGGGTACAGGGGACACCCTGGGGACACCCTGGGGACACCTGGAGGACACCTGGAGGACATGGCAGATGTGGGGACACCTTGGGGACACCCTGGGGACACCTGGAGGGACACGGGGTACAGGGGACACCTTGGGGACACCCTGGGGACACCTTGGGGACACCTGGAGGACATGGCAGACGTGGGGACACCTTGGGGACACCCTGGGGACACCTGGAGGACACCTGGAGGACATGGCAGATGTGGGGCCACCCTGGGGACACCTTGGGGACACCCTGGGGACACCTGGAGGGACATGGGGTACAGGGGACACCCTGGGGACACCTTGGGGACACCTTGGGGACACCTTGGGGACACGGACGGGCCGGGGAGGGTCCCGAAGGGGCGATTTTGGGGGGCAGCCGGGGCCGTACCTGGATGGCCACGGGCAGGAGGCGGCCGCGGGGGCTGAGCCAGAGCAGGCAGAGGGGCGCGGCCACGAACTGGGGGTGGCCCCCGATGGCCCCCGTGGGGAGCCCCTCGAGCAGCGCGTAATCGGCCAGGAAGAGGCGCCCGCCCTGCGCCCCCAGACCCCTGAGACCCCCGGCAAGGGCGAGACCCCCGGGGGACCCCCCACCCACAAAAAAAAACCCCAAAGGGAACCACCGGGAAACCCCTTCCCATCCTCACCCCCCCTCCCCAGATCCGTCCTGGAGAGCTGGGAAACCTCCCCACCCCCCCCAGACACCCCCCAAAAATGGGAACCCCCGGGAAACCCCCCCAAAACGGCCCCCAAAAATGGGAATTCCCCCCCCCCCAGACACCCCCCAAAAATGGGAACCCCCGGGAAACCCCCCCCCCCAGACACCCCCCAAAAATGGGAAACCCCGGGAAACCCCCCCCAAACGCCCCCCAAAAATGGGAACCCCCGGGAAACCCCCCCCGACACCCCCCAAAAATGGGAAACCCCGGGAAACCCCCCCCAAACGCCCCCCAAAAATGGGAACTCCCGGGAAACCCCCCAAAAATGGGAACTCCCGGGAAACCCCCCAAAAATGGGAAACCCCGGGAAACCCCCCAAAAATGGGAACCCCTGGGAACCCCCCCCCCAAAACGGCCCCCCAAAAATGGGAACCCCCGGGAAACCCCCCCAGACACCCCCCAAAAATGGGAAACCCCGGGAAACCCCCCAAAAATGGGAAACCCCGGGAAACCCCCCCCGACACCCCCCAAAAATGGGAACCCCTGGGAAACCCCCCCAGACACCCCCCAAAAATGGGAACTCCCGGGAAACCCCCCCAGACACCCCCAAAAATGGGAACCCTCGGGAAACCCCCCCAGACACCCCCCAAAAATGGGAACTCCCGGGAAACCCCCCCAGACACCCCCAAAAATGGGAACCCTCGGGAAACCCCCCCCAAACGCCCCCCAAAAATGGGAAACCCCGGGAAACCCCCCAAAAATGGGAACCCCTGGGAACCCCCCCCCAAAACAGCCCCCAAAAATGGGAACCCCCGGGAAACCCCCCAGACACCCCCCAAAAATGGGAACCCCCGGGAAACCCCCCCCAAACGCCCCCCAAAAATGGGAACCCCCGGGAAACCCCCCAAAAATGGGAACCCTCGGGAAACCCCCCCAAAACGGCCCCCAAAAATGGGAACCCCCGGGAAACCCCCCCAGACACCCCCCAAAAATGGGAACCCCCGGGAAACCCCCCCAGACACCCCCCAAAAATGGGAAACCCCGGGAAACCCCCCCAGACACCCCCCAAAAATGGGAAACCCCGGGAAACCCCCCAAAAATGGGAACCCCTGGGAACCCCCCCCCAAAACGGCCCCCAAAAATGGGAACCCCCGGGAAACCCCCCAGACACCCCCCAAAAATGGGAAACCCCGGGAAACCCCCCAGACACCCCCCAAAAATGGGAAACCCCGGGAAACCCCCCCCAAACGCCCCCCAAAAATGGGAATTCCCCCCAGACACCCCCCAAAAATGGGAACCCTCGGGAAACCCCCCCAGACACCCCCCAAAAATGGGAACCCCCGGGAAACCCCCCCAGACACCCCCCAAAAATGGGAACCCCCGGGAAACCCCCCCAGACACCCCCCAAAAATGGGAACCCCCGGGAAACCCCCCAGACACCCCCCAAAAATGGGAAACCCCGGGAAACCCCCCAAAAATGGGAACCCCTGGGAACCCCCCCCCAAAACGGCCCCCAAAAATGGGAACCCCTGGGAAACCCCCCAGACACCCCCCAAAAATGGGAACTCCCGGGAAACCCCCCCAGACACCCCCAAAAATGGGAACCCTCGGGAAACCCCCCCCAAACGGCCCCCAAAAATGGGAACCCCTGGGAAACCCCCCCAGACACCCCCCAAAAATGGGAACCCTCGGGAAACCCCCCCAAAACGGCCCCCAAAAATGGGAACCCCTGGGAAACCCCCCCAGACACCCCCCAAAAATGGGAACCCCTGGGAAACCCCCCCAGACACCCCCCAAAAATGGGAACCCCCGGGAAACCCCCCCAGACACCCCCAAAAATCCGGGGTCCCCAATGCCACCCCCCTGGGACCCCCCCCAAATTTTGGGGTCCCCAACATCCCGCGGCCACCCAAACCCCCCAAATCCTGGGATCCTCCCCCAAAATCCTGAGGTTACCCCAAAATTCTGGGGTCTCCATCAATTCTGGAGCCCCCAAAATTCTGGGGTCCCCATCACCCCTTGGGACCCCCCAAATTCTGGGACACCCCAAATCCTGGGGTTCCCCCCCCCCCCCGGATTTGGGGTTTTTGGTTTTTTTGGGGGGTTTTGGGGGTTTTTTGGGTTCTTTTGGGGCTTTGGGTTTTTTTGGGGTTTGGGGGTTTTTTGGGGGTTTTGGGGGCTTTTTGGGGTTTTTGGGTTTTTTTGGGTTTTTGGGGTTTTTGGGGTATTTGGGTTTTTGTTGTTGTTGGTTTTGGGTTTTGGGGTTTTTTTTGGTTTTTTGGGGGGGTTTTGGGGGGTTTGGGGTTTTTTGGGGGGATTTTGGGGGTTTTTTGGGGGTTTGGGGGTTTTGGGGGTCTTGGGGGTTTTTTTTGGGGTTTGGGGATTTTTTTGGGTTTTTTGGGGTTTTTGGGTTTTTTGGGGTTTTTTTGGGGTTTTTGGGGGTTTTGGAGGGTTTTTGGGGTTTGGGGTTTTTTTGGGTTTTTTTTTTTTGGTTTTTGGGGTTTTTTGGGGTTTTTTTGGGGTTTTGGGAGTTTCTGGGGTTTTGGGGGGGTTTCTTGGGGTTTTGGGGTTTTTTGGAATTTTTTGGGGTTTTTGGGGGGTTTTTCGGGGTTTTGGGGTTTTTTTGGGGGTTTTTTGTGGTTTTTGGGTTTTTGGGGTTTTTTGGAGTTTTTGGGGTTTTTTCGGTGTTTTGGGGGGGGTTGGGGTTTTTGGGGTTTTTTGGCTTTTTGTTTTTTGGGGGGTTTGAGGGGGGGGTTTGGGTTTTTTTGGGGTTTTTTGTGGTTTTTTGGGTTTTTGGGGGTTTGGGGGTTTTTTGGGTTTTTTTTGTTTTTTGGGGGGTTTTTGGGTTTTTGGGGGTTTTGGGGGAGGGTTTTGGGGGTTTTTTTGGGTTTTTTGGGGTTTTTTGGGGTTTTTTGGGTTTTGGATTTTTTTTTTTGTTTTGTTTTTTGGGGTTTTTTGGGGTTTTTTTGGGGTTTTTTGGGGGTTTTTGGTGTTTTTTTGGGTTTTTGGGGTGCCGGGGGTCGCTCACCTCCATCTCCCTGCCCAGGGAGGTGCCGGGGCCGAGGCTGGGGGCCACCATCGGGGCGGTGACGGGGAAGTTGGGGGGCAGGCGGGGGCAGCGGCGCAGCAGGACGGGGTTCACCCCGCTCAGGAACTGCTCCCCGAAAAACGCGTCCTCCTGCCAGTGCTGCACCACGTACTCTGGGGGGCACGGGGACACTTGGGGACACCTGGGGACACCTGGGGACACCTCAGGGACACCTGGGGACACCTGGGGGACACCTCGGGGGCACTTGGGGACACCTGGGGGCACCTCGGGGACACGTGGGGGCACCTGGGGACACTTCAGGGACACCTGGGGGCGCTTGGGGATACTTCGGGGACACCTGGGGGACACCTGGGGGACACCTCGGGGACACCTCGGGGACACCTGGGGGCACCTGGGGATACTTCGGGGACACCTTGGAGACACCTCAGGGACACCTCGGGGACACTTGGGGACACCTGGGGACACTTGGAGGACACCTCGGGGACACCTGGGGACACTTGGGGATACTTCGGGGACACCTGGGGGACACTTGGGACACTTGGGGGGCACCTCGGGGACACTTGGGGACACCCGGGGGCACCTCGGGGACACCTGGGGACACCTGGGGACACTTGGGGGCACCTCGGGAACACTTGGGGACACCTCAGGGACACCTGGGGACACCTGGGGATACTTCGGGGACACCTTGGAGACACCTCAGGGACACCTCGGGGACACTTGGGGACACCTGGGGGACACTTGGGGGACACCTCGGGGACACCTGGGGACACTTGGGGATACTTCGGGGACACCTGGGGGACACCTGGGGACACCTGGGGCACTTGAGGACACCTCGGGGACACCTCGGGGACACCTGGGGGCACCTCGGGGACACCTGGGGGCACCTGGGGCACTTGGGGACACCTCGGGGACACCTGGGGGCACCTGGGGCACTTGGGGACACTTCGGGGACACCTGGGGGACACTTGGGACACTTGGGGGGCACCTCGGGGACACCTGGGGACACCTGGGGATACTTCGGGGACACCTTGGAGACACCTCAGGGACACCTCGGGGACACTTGGGGACACCTGGGGGACACTTGGGGGACACCTCGGGGACACCTGGGGACACTTGGGGCACTTGGGGACACCTGGGGGCACCTGGGGGACACCTGGGGGACACCTTGAGGATTCCTGGCACCCCCCATATCCCTCTTGGGACCCCCAGGACCCCCCAAACTCCTGGGACCGCCCCCAAATCCCTGAGATCTCCCTGGGCTCCCCCCAAACTCTGGGGACCCCCCAGGTCCCCCCTGTGTCCCCCTTGGGAACCCCCAAATTTTGGGGACCCCCCAGGTCCCCCCCGTGTCCCCCCTGGGCTCCCCCCAAATTCTGGGGACCCCCCAGGTCCCCCCCGTGTCCCCCCTGGGAACCCCCAAATTCTGGGGACCCCCCGTGTCCCCCTTGGGAACCCCCAAATTCTGGGACCCCCCAAGTCCCCCCCGTGTCCCCCTTGGGAACCCCCAAATTCTGGGGACCCCCCGTGTCCCCCCCTTGTCCCCCTTGGGAACCCCCAAATTCTGGGACCCCCCGTGTCCCCCCCTTGTCCCCCTTGGGAACCCCCAAATTCTGGGACCCCCCGTGTCCCCCTTGGGAACCCCCAAATTCTGGGACCCCCAAGTCCCCCCCGTGTCCCCCTTGGGAACCCCCAAATTCTGGGGACCCCCCCGTGTCCCCCTTGGGAACCCCCAAATTCTGGGGACCCCCCGTGTCCCCCCCTTGTCCCCCTTGGGAACCCCCAAATTCTGGGGACCCCCCTTGTCCCCCTTGGGAACCCCCAAATTCTGGGGACCCCCCAGATCCCCCCCGTGTCCCCCTTGGGAACCCCCAAATTCTGGGGACCCCCCGTGTCCCCCTTGGGAACCCCCAAATTCTGGGACCCCCCGTGTCCCCCCCTTGTCCCCCTTGGGAACCCCCAAATTCTGGGGACCCCCCCGTGTCCCCCTTGGGAACCCCCAAATTCTGGGACCCCCCGTGTCCCCCCCTTGTCCCCCTTGGGAACCCCCAAATTCTGGGGACCCCCCGTGTCCCCCTTGGGAACCCCCAAATTCTGGGACCCCCCGTCTCCCCCCCGTGTCCCCCTTGGGAACCCCCAAATTCTGGGGACCCCCCGTGTCCCCCTTGGGAACCCCCAAATTCTGGGACCCCCAAGTCCCCCCCGTGTCCCCCTTGGGAACCCCCAAATTCTGGGACCCCCCGTGTCCCCCCCTTGTCCCCCTTGGGAACCCCCAAATTCTGGGGACCCCCCGCGTCCCCCTTGGGAACCCCCAAATTCTGGGGACCCCCCGTGTCCCCCCCGTGTCCCCGATGTCCCCCGGGGGGGGGAGGGGCACCCACCGCTGATGGGGGTCCCGGGACCCTCGAGGGCCTCCCGGACGTCCCCGAAGCTGCTCCAGGACCCCCCGGAACGGAGCCCCCGGAGCCGGATCCGGATCTGGCTGGGGGGACATTGGGGACGTTACTGGGGATACTGGGGGGACACTGGGGACATTGGGGACGTTACTGGGGACATTACTGGGGACATTGGGGACGTTACTGGGGACACTGGGGGGACATTGGGGAGGTTACTGGGGACACTGGGGACATTGGGGACATTGGGGACGTTACTGGGGACACTGGGGGGACATTGGGGAGGTTACTGGGGACACTGGGGACACCGGGGACATTGGGGATGATACTGGGGACGTTAGTGGGGTCATTACTGGGGACATTGGGGATGTTACTGGGGACACTGGGGACATTGGGGACACAGTGGGGACACTGGGGACATTGGGGACGTTACTGGGGACATTACTGGGGACATTGGGGATGTTACTGGGGACACTGGGGACATTGGGGACACAGTGGGGACACTGGGGACATTGGGGACGTTACTGGGGACATTACTGGGGACATTGGGGATGATACTGGGGACGTTACTGGGGACATTACGGACATTGGGGATGTTACTGGGGACACTGGGGACACTGGGGACATCGGGGATGATACTGGGGACGTTAGTGGGGTCATTACTGGGGACATTGGGGGGATACTGGGGACATTGGGGATGTTGGGGACATTACTGGGGACACTGGGGACACTGGGGGGACATTGCGGACGTTACTGGGGACACTGGGGACACTGGGGACATTGGGGATATTACTGGGGACACTGGGGACATTGGGGACACAGCGGGGACACTGGGGACATTGGGGACGTTACTGGGGACATTACTGGGGACATTGGGGGGATACTGGGGACATCGGGGATGTTACTGGGGACATTGGGGATGTTACTGGGGACACTGGGAGCACTGGGGACATTGGGGACGTTACTGGGGACATTGGGGGGATACTGGGGACATTGGGGACGTTACTGGGGACATTGGGGATATTGGGGACATTACTGGGGACACTGGAGGGATACTGGGGACATTGGGGACATTGGGGATGTTGGGGACATTACTGGGGACACTGGGGACACTGGGGACATTGGGGATATTACTGGGGACACTGGGGACATTGGGGACACAGTGGGGACACTGGGGACATTGGGGACATTACTGGGGACATTACTGGGGACATTGGGGGGATACTGGGGACATCGGGGATGTTACTGGGGACATTGGGGATGCTACTGGGGACACTGGGAACACTGGGGACATTGGGGACGTTACTGGGGACATTGGGGGGATACTGGGGACATTGGGGACGTTACTGGGGACATTGGGGATATTGGGGACATTACTGGGGACACTGGAGGGATACTGGGGACATTGGGGACATTGGGGATGTTGGGGACATTACTGGGGACACTGGGAACACTGGGGACACTGGGGATATTACTGGGGACACTGGGGACATTGGGGACACAGTGGGGACACTGGGGACATTGGGGACATTACTGGGGACATTACTGGGGACATTGGGGGGATACTGGGGACATCGGGGATGTTACTGGGGACATTGGGGATGCTACTGGGGACACTGGGAACACTGGGGACATTGGGGACGTTACTGGGGACATTGGGGGGATACTGGGGACATTGGGGACGTTACTGGGGACATTGGGGATATTGGGGACATTACTGGGGACACTGGAGGGATACTGGGGACATTGGGGACATTGGGGATGTTGGGGACATTACTGGGGACACTGGGAACACTGGGGACACTGGGGGGACACTGGGGACATTGGGGACATTGGGGAGGTTACTGGGGACACTGGGGACACTGGGGACATCGGGGATGATACTGGGGACGTTAGTGGGGTCATTACTGGGGACATTGGGGGGATACTGGGGACATTGGGGATGTTACTGGGGACACTGGGGACATTGGGGACGTTACTGGGGACATTACTGGGGACATTGGGGGGATACTGGGGACATTGGGGACACTGGGGGGACACAGTGGGGACACTGGGGACATTGGGGACGTTACTGGGGACATTACTGGGGACATGGTGGACTTCAGGGATGATACTGGGGACATTACTGGGGACATTACTGGGGACACTGGGGGGACATTGGGGACGTTACTGGGGACACTGGGGACACTGGGGACACAGTGGGGACACTGGGGACATTGGGGACGTTACTGGGGACACTGGGGATGTTGGGGACATTACTGGGGACACCTGGGGACACTTGGGGGCACCTTGGGGACATTGGGGATGTTACTGGGGACACTGGGGACACTGGGGACATCGGGGACGTTACTGGGGACATTACTGGGGACATTGGGGGGATACTGGGGACATCGGGGATGTTACTGGGGACATCGGGGACGTTACTGGGGACACTGGGGACACAGTGGGGACACTGGGGACATTGGGGATGTTACTGGGGACACTGGGAGCACGGGGGACATTGGGGACGTTACTGGGGACATTGGGGATGTTGGGGACATTACTGGGGACACTGGGAACACTGGGGACACTGGGGGGACACTGGGGACATTGGGGACATTACTGGGGACATTGGGGACATTACTGGAGACACTGGGGGGACATTGGGGATGTTACTGGGGACACTGGGGACACTGGGGGGATACTGGGGACATTGGGGATGTTACTGGGGACACTGGGGACATTATTGAGGACACTGGGGACATTGGGAACACTGGGGGGATACTGGGGACATTGGGGATGTTACTGGGGACACTGGGGACATTATTGAGGACACTGGGGACATTGGGAACACTGGGGACGTCGGGGGGACATTGGGGACGTTATTGGGGACACTGGGGACATTATTGGGGACACTGGGGACACTGGAGGGACATTGGGGGGACACTTGGGGACACTGGGGGGCCGTTGGGCTGTGTGGGGACACGAAGGGCCCTGGGGGATGTGGGGATGGAGAAGGGACACACAAGGGTGGGGACATGGGGACACCCAAGGACAAAGAGATGGGTGGGGCCGGCCAGGACCCTCGATGACCCTTGGGGACCCTCGATGACCCTTGATGACCCTCAGGGTCCCTCGATGACCCTTGGGGACCCTCAATGACCCCTGATGACCCTCAGGGTCCCTCGATGACCCTTGGAGACCCTCAACGACCCTTGATGACCCTCAGAGTCCCTCGATGACCCTCAATGACCCTTGATGACCCTCAGAGTCCCACGATGACCCTTGGGGACCGTCAATGACCCCTGATGACCCTCAGGGTCCCTCGATGACCCTTGGAGACCCTCAATGACCCTTGATGACCCTCAGGGTCCCTCGATGACCCTTGGGGACCCTTGATGACCCTTGATGACCCTCAGAGTCCCTCGATGACCCTTGGGGACCCTTGATGACCCTTGATGACCCTCAGGGTCCCTCGATGACCCTTGGAGACCCTCAATGACCCTTGATGACCCTCAGAGTCCCTCGATGACCCTTGGGGACACTCAATGACCCTTGATGACCCTCAGAGTCCCTCGATGACCCTTGGGGACCCTCAATGACCCTTGATGACCCTCAGGGTCCCTCGATGACCCTTGGGGACCCTCAATGACCCTTGATGACCCTCAGGGTCCCTCGATGACCCTTGGAGACCCTCAATGACCCTTGATGACCCTCAGAGTCCCTCGATGACCCTTGGGGACCCTCAATGACCCTTGATGACCCTCAGAGTCCCTTGATGACCCTTGGAGACCCTCAATGACCCTTGATGACCCTCAGGGTCCCTCGATGACCCTTGGGGACCCTTAATGACCCCTGATGACCCTCAGGGTCCCTCGATGACCCTTGGGGACCCTTAATGACCCCTGATGACCCTCAGGGTCCCTCGATGACCCTTGGGGACCCTTGATGACCCTTGATGACCCTCAGAGTCCCTTGATGACCCTTGGGGACCCTTGATGACCCTTGATGACCCTCAGAGTCCCTTGATGACCCTTGGAGACCCTCAATGACCCTTGATGACCCTTGATGACTCTCAATGGCCCTTGGGGACCTTTGATGACCCTGAGGGACCCTTGGTGACCCTCAATGCCCCTTGATGACCCCCAGTGACCCTCAATGCCCCCTGATGGCCCTCAATGACCCCTGATGACCCTCAATGACTCTCAATGACCCTCAATGTCCCTCAATGTCCCCCGATGGCCCTCAATGACCCCTGTTGGCCCCTGATGACCCTCAATGCCCCCCAGTGACCCCTGATGACCCTCAATGCCCCCCGATGGCCCCCGATGACCCTCAATGCCCCCCGATGCCCCCTGATGGCCCTCAATGACCCTCAATGACCCCCAATGACCCCCAGTGACCCTCAATGACCCCTGCTGGCCCTTGATGGCCCTCAATGCCCCCCAGTGACCCTCAATGACCCCTGCTGGCCCTTGATGGCTCTCAATGCCCCCCGATGACCCTCAACGCTCCCAATGGCCCTTGATGACCCTCAATGCCCCCCAGTGACCCTCAATGCCCCCTGATGACCCCTGATGACCCTCAATGCCCCCTGATGGCCTTCAATGACCCTCAATGCCCCACAATGACCCTCAATGCCCCTCAATGCCTCCCGATGACCTCAATGCCCCTCAATGCCCCCTGATGCCCCCTGATAGCCCTCAACACCCCCCAATGACCCTCAATGACCCTCAATGCCCCCTGATGGCCTTCAATGACCCTCAATGCCCCACAATGACCCCCGATGACCCTCAATGCCCCCTGATGCCCCCTGGTAGCCCTCAACACCCCCCGATGACCCTCAATGCCCCCTGATGCCCCCTGGTAACCCTCAACACCCCCCGATGACCCTCAATGCCCCCTCCCTCCCCGCTGTCCCCGCGGTGTCACCGACGCAGCGCCAGCGCGGGCGGCGATCTGGGCGCGGTGGGCGAGGGGGAAGCTCAGGGTGGGCGATAGCTCAGGGGGTGGCCCCGGTGACGTCATCGGCCCCGGTGACGTCATCGACAGGGGCTCGGGCGGCGGTGACGTCGTCGCTGGGGACGCGGGCGGGGGCGGCCACGGGCACAGGGACGGGGGCAGCGCCCGCAGGCACCACGGCCACCCCGGGGCGTAGGGAGCCCACCTGGGGACAGGGACACCGCTGACCAGCAGTGACCAGCAGGGACCACCCACTGCCGGTCACCTCCCAGTGCTCCCCAGTAACCACCAGTGACTGCCCCAGGGACTGCCCTGGGATCACCAGTGCCCAGCCGGTGCCCACCAGTGATTGCCAGTGACCGGCACTGACCACCACTGACCACCCAGTTCCTCCCAGTGCCCTCCCAGTCCCTCCCAGTCCACTCCATTCCCCCCCAGTCCCCTCCCAGTCCCCTCCCAGTCCCCTCCAAGTCCCCCCCAGTGCCCTCCCAGTCCCTCCCAGTCCACTCCATTCCCCCCCAGTCCCCTCCCAGTCCCCTCCCAGTCCCCTCCAAGTCCCCCCCAGTGCCCTCCCAGTCCCTCCCAGTCTCCTCCAGTCCCTCCCAGTGCCCTCCAGTCCCCTCCCTCCCCCCACAGTGCCCTCCCAGTCCCTCCCAGTTCCCCCAGTTCGCACTGGAAGGCCTCCTTGCGCTCCCTCCGCTCCTCCTGGCGCTGCTGCAGCAGCTGCGGCTCCCGAGAGGCGTCACGGGGGGTCCGGGCTGGGGACATTGGGGGGACATTGGGGACACTGGGGACACTGGGGGGACATGGGAGGACATTGGGGGACCTTGGGGACATTGGGGGGACATTGGGGACACTGGGGACACTGGGGGGACATGGGAGGATGTTGGGGGACCTCGGGGACACTGGGGACATTGGGGGATTGGGGAGACATTGGGGACACTGGGGACACTGGGGGGACATGGGAGGACATTGGGGGACCTTGGGGACATTGGGGACATTGGGGGATTGGGGGGACACGGGAGGACCTTGGGAGATCTTGGGACCTTGGGGACGTTGGGGGATTGGGGGGACATTGGGGGACATTGGGGGATTGGGGACATTTGGGACATCGGGGACAGAGAGGACATGGGGGGACACAGGAGGACCTTGGGGGACCTTGGGGACGTTGAGGACATTGGGGGATTGGGGACACTGGGGACACTGGGGACATTGGACACTGGGGACACGGGGGGGACATGGGAGGATGTTGGGGGACCTCGGGGACACTGGGGACATTGGGGGATTGGGGAGACACTGGGGGGACATTGGGGACACTGAGGGGACATGGGAGGACCTTGGGGACATTTGGGACATTGGGGGATTGGGGGGACACGGGAGGACCTTGGGAGATCTTGGGACCTTGGGGACGTTGGGGGATTGGGGGGACACTGGGGACATTGGGGGACATTGGGGGACATTGGGGGACATTGGGGGATTGGGGACATTTGGGACATGGGGGACAGAGAGGACATGGGGGGACACAGGAGGACCTTGGGGGACCTTGGGGACGTTGAGGACATTGGGGGATTGGGGACACTGGGGACACTGGGGACATTGGACACTGGGGACACGGGGGGGACATGGGAGGATGTTGGGGGACCTCGGGGACACTGGGGACATTGGGGGATTGGGGAGACACTGGGGGGACATTGGGGACACTGGGGGGACGTGGGAGGACCTTGGGGGACCTTGGGGACATTTGGGACATTGGGGGATTGGGGGGACATTGGGGACACTGGGGACACTGGGGGGACGTGGGAGGACCTTGGGGGACCTCGGGGACATTGGGGGGACATTGGGGGATTGGGGACATTTGGGACATCGGGGACAGAGAGGACATGGGGGACACAGGAGGACCTTGGGGGATCTTGGGGACATTGAGGACATTGGGGACACTGGGGGCACATTGGGGACAATGAGGACATTGTGGGGACATTGGGGGGACACAGGAGGACTTCGGGGGACCTTGGGGACGTTGAGGACATTGGGGACACTGGGGACACTGGGGACATTGGACACTGGGGACACTGGGGGGACACAGGAGGACCTTGGGAGATCTTGGGACGTTGGGGACATTGGGGGGACATGGGGACATTGGGGACATTGGGGGGACATGGGAGGACCTTGGGGGACGTCGGGGACATTGGGGGGGACATTGGGGGGACATGGGAGGACCTTGGGGGATCTTGGGACATTGGGGGCATTGGGGACATTGGGGGCATTGGGGACATTGGGGCGATTGGGGACATTGGGGGGACATTGGGGACATGGAGCACATTGGGGATATTGGGGGATTGGGGACACTGGTGGGGCATTGGGGGGACATTGGGGGATTGGGGACATTTGGGAGGACATTGGGGGGACACAGGAGGACCTTGGGGACGTTGAGGACATTGGGGGATTGGGGACACTGGGGACACTGGGGACATTGGACACTGGGGACACTGGGGGGACACGGGAGGACCTTGGGAGATCTTGGGACGTTGGGGACATGGGGGGATTGGGGACACTGGGGGGACATTGGGGGAATATTGGGGGATTGGGGGCATTGGGGACACTGGGGGGACACAGGAGGACCTTGGGGGACCTTGGGACATTGGGAACATGGGGGGATTGGGGGCATTGGAGACATTGGGGACACTGGGGACATTGGGGGGACACTGGGGACATTGGGGGATCTTGGGACCTTGGGGACATTGGGGGACTGGGGACACTGGTGGGGCATTGGGGGGACATTGGGGGATTGGGGGGACATTTGGGACATCGGGGACAGAGAGGACACGTGGGACACAGGAGGATCTTGGGGACATTGGGGACATTGGGGGGGACACTGGGAGGACATTGGGGGGACACAGGAGGGCTACTGGGGACCTGTCCCCAAGTGTCCCCGCACCTGTCCCCTCCCGCAGCTCCAGGTGGCCGCTGTCCAGCCAGCGGTGACACGGGAAGGTGGCCGCGGGGCTGTCGCCGTGGCCGCTGTGGCCGCTGTCCCCAGGGTGGGGCCCGGTGACGGTGACGGTGGCGCAGAACCAGCGGTCGGGGACAAGGGACAGCAGCGGCTCCTTGTGCAGCCGGAGCCGCAGGAGCGTCCCCAAGGGCCGCGGGGACGTCACCTCCACCCACAGCGTCTGGGGGACAGCTCGGTGTCACCTGGGGGGCACCTGGGGCACCTGGGTGTCACCTGGGTGTCACCTGGGGGGCACCTGGGGGGCACCTAGGGCACCTGGGTGTCACCTGGGTGGTACCTGAGTGTTACCTGGGGGGCACCTGGGGCACCTGGGTGTCACCTGGGTGTCACCTGGGTGGTACCTGAGTGTTACCTGGGGCACCTGGGGCACCTGGGTGTCACCTGGGTGTCACCTGGGGGGCACCTGGGGCACCTGGGTGTCACCTGGGTGTTACCTGAGTGTTACCTGGGGCACCTGGGGCACCTGGGTGTCACCTGGGTGGTACCTGGGGCACCTGGGTGTCACCTGGGTGGTACCTGAGTGTTACCTGGGGCACCTGGGTGTCACCTGGGTGTCACCTGGGGGGCACCTGGGGCACCTGGGTGTCACCTGGGTGGTACCTGAGTGTTACCTGGGGCACCTGGGGCACCTGGGTGTCACCTGGGTGTCACCTGGGTGGTACCTGGGGCACCTGGGTGTCACCTGGGTGTTACCTGAGTGTTACCTGGGGCACCTGGGGCACCTGGGTGTCACCTGGGTGGTACCTGAGTGTTACCTGGGGCACCTGGGGCACCTGGGTGTCACCTGAGTGTCACCTGTGTGTTACCTGGGGCACCTGGGTGTCACCTGGGTGTCACCTGGGTGGTACCTGGGGCACCTGGGTGTCACCTGGGTGTCACCTGAGTGTTACCTGGGGTACCTGGGGCACCTGGGTGTCACCTGGGTGGTACCTGAGTGTTACCTGGGGCACCTGGGGCACCTGGGTGTCACCCGGGACACCCGTGTGTCACCTGGGTGTCACCTGGGACACCTGGGACACCTGGGGCACCTGGGTGCCACCTGTGTGCCACCTGTATCACCTGTGTGCCACCTGTGTGTCACCTGAGTGCCAGCTGGGACACCTGGGACACCTGGGTGCCACCTGTGTGCCACCTGGGACACATGTGTGTCACCTGTGTGCCACCTGGGACACCTGTGTGTCACCTGTGTGTCACCTGTGTGTCACCTGTGTGCCACCTGTGTGCCACCTGGGACACCTGGGACACCTGTGTGTCACCTGTGTGTCACCTGTGTGCCACCTGAGTGCCACCTGGGACACCTGGGACACCTGGGACACCTGGGTGCCACCTGTGTCACCTGTGTGTCACCTGGGACACCTGGGGCACCTGGGGCACCTGGGTGCCACCTGTGTGCCACCTGTATCACCTGTGTGCCACCTGTGTGTCACCTGTGTGTCACCTGAGTGCCAGCTGGGACACCTGGGTGCCACCTGTGTGTCACCTGTGTGTCACCTGAGTGCCAGCTGGGACACCTGGGTGTCACCTGTGTGCCACCTGTGTGTCACCTGAGTGCCAGCTGGGACACCTGGGTGTCACCTGTGTGCCACCTGTGTGCCACCTGGGACACCTGTGTGTCACCTGGGACACCTGGGTGCCACCTGCGTCACCTGTATCACCTGTGTGCCACCTGTGTGTCACCTGAGTGCCAGCTGGGACACCTGGGTGTCACCTGTGTGCCACCTGTGTGCCACCTGGGACACCTGGGGCCCCTGGGACACTTGGGGCACCTGTATGTCACCTGGGTGTCCCCTCTGTGTCACCTGTGTGCCACCTGGGTGCCACCTGTGTGCCACCTGAGTGTCACCTGTGCCACCTGTGTGTCACCTGTGTGCCACCCGTGTGTCACCCGTGTGTCACCTGTGTGCCACCCGTGTGTCACCTGTGCCACCTGTGTGTCACCTGTGTGCCACCCGTGTGTCACCTGTGCCACCCGTGTGTCACCTGTGCCACCTGGGACACCCGGGTGCCACCTGTGCCACCTGTGTCACCTGGGACACCTCCCTGTCCCCCCCCGGGCCACCCCTTGTGTCACCCACAGTGCCCCCCCCGTCCCCCCTCATCCTTCCCACTCCCTCCCAGTGCCCCCCAGTCCCTCCCAGTGCCCCCCAGTTCCCTCCCAGTGCCCCCCAATTCCCTCCCAGTGCCCCCCAGTTCCCTCCCAGTGCCTCCCAGTCCCTTCCCCGTCTCTCCCAGTGCCCCTCGGTTCTCTCCCAGTATCCCCCAGTCCCTCCCAGCGCCCCCCAGTCCCTCCCAGTCCCTCCCCAGTGTCCCCCAATTCCCTCCCCGTGCCCCCCAGTTCCCTCCCAGTGCCTCCCAGTCCCTTCCCCGTCTCTCCCAGTGCCCCTCGGTTCTCTCCCAGTATCCCCCAGTCCCTCCCAGTCCCTCCCCAGTGTCCCCCAATTCCCTCCCAGTGCCCCCCAGTTCCCTCCCAGTGCCTGCCAGTCCCTTCCCCGTCTCTCCCAGTGCCCCTCGGTTCTCTCCCAGTATCCCCCAGTCCCTCCCAGCGCCCCCCAGTCCCTCCCAGTCCCTCCCCAGTGTCCCCCAATTCCCTCCCAGCACCCCAATTCCCTCCCCGTGTCCCCCAGTTCCCTCCCAGTTCCTTCCCAGTTCCCTCCCAGTGCCCCCCAGTCTCTCCCAATCCCCTCCCAGTTCCCTCCCAGCGCCCCCCAGTTCCCTCCCAGTGCCCTCCAGTTCCCTCCCAGTGCTCTCCCAGTGCCCTCCGAGTTCCCCCCAGTTCCCTCCCAGTGCTCTCCCAGTCCCTCCCAGCGCCCCCCAATTCCCTCCCAGCGCCCCCCAGTTCCCTCCCAGTGCCCCCCAATTCCCTCCCAGTCCCTCCCAGTGCCCTCCCAGCACCCCCTAGTCCCTCCCAGTGCCCCCCAATTCCCTCCCAGTCCCTCCCAGTCCCTCCCAGTGCCCCCCAATTCCCTCCCAGTCCCTCCCAGTCCCTCCCAGTGCCCCCCCAGCGCACTCACGGAGCCGGGCCGCAGGCAGTGCCGGGGCCAGCTGAGGTGGCACGGGGGGGCCACCCCCGCTGTCCCCTCCAGGCTCAGGGTGACGGTCCCCAGGGTGCCCCCCCCCCACTGGCCCCCCGTGGTCACCCCCAGGCGGTACCGCGCCCCTCCCCCACCCGGGGGGGTCCCCGCGGGGACATCGGGGGACGCCAGGGTCACCCCGGGGTCACTCGGGGGTCGCTCGGGGGTCCCTTGGGTGGCCCTGGGGTCACTCGGGGGTCCCTTGGGAGGTCCTTGGGGTGGCCCTGGGGGGCTCTGGGGTTCCCTTAGGGGGTTCTGGGGTCCCTTGGGGGTCCCTGAGGGGTTTTGGGGTCCCTCGGGGGTCCCTTGGGGGTCCCTGGGGGGGTTTGGGGGTCCTTTGGGGGTCCCTTGGGGGTCCCTGAGGGGCTCTGGGGTCCCTCGGGGGTCCCTTGGGGGTCCCTGGGGGGGTTTGGGGGTCCTTTGGGGGTCCCTTGGGGGTCCCTGAGGGGCTCTGGGGTCCCTCGGGGGTCCCTTGGGGGTCCCTGGGGGGTTTTTGGGGTCCCTCGGGGGTCCCTTGGGGGTTCCTGGGGGGGGGTTTGGGGTCCCTTGGGGGTTCCTGGGGGTTCCTTGGGTGGCCCTGGGGTCCCTCAGGGGTCCCTGGGAGGTTTTGGGGTCCCTGGGAGGTTTTGGGGTCCCTGAGGGGTCCTTGGGGGGCTCTGGGGTCCCTTGGGTGGCCCTGGGGTCCCTCAGGGGTCCCTGGGAGGTTTTGGGGTCCCTGGGAGGTTTTGGGGTCCCTGAGGGGTCCTTGGGGGTCTCTGGGGTCCTTGGGTGGCCCTGGGGTCTCTCAGGGGTCCCTTGGGGGTCCCTTGGGAAGTTCGGGGTCCCTGAGGGGTCGCTGGGGGGGTTTTGGGGTCTCTCAGGGGTCCCTTGGGGGTCCCCGGGGGGGTTTTGGGGTCTTTTGGGGGTTCCTGGGGGGTCCTTGGGTGGCCCTGGGGTCTCTCAGGGGTCCCTTGGGGGTCCCTGGGAGGTTTTGGGGTCCCTGAGGGGTCCTTGGGGGTCTCTGGGGTCCTTGGGTGGCCCTGGGGTCCCTCAGGGGTCCCTTGGGGGTCCCTTGGGAAGTTTGGGGTCCCTTGGGAGGTCCTTGGGGTGGCCCTGGGGGGCTCTGGGGTTCCCTTAGGGGGTTCTGGGGTCCCTTGGGGGTCCCTGAGGGGTTTTGGGGTCCCTCGGGGGTCCCTTGGGGGTCCCTGGGGGGGTTTGGGGGTCCTTTGGGGGTCCCTTGGGGGTCCCTGAGGGGCTCTGGGGTCCCTCGGGGGTCCCTTGGGGGTCCCTGGGGGGGTTTGGGGGTCCTTTGGGGGTCCCTTGGGGGTCCCTGAGGGGCTCTGGGGTCCCTCGGGGGTCCCTTGGGGGTCCCTGGGGGGGTTTGGGGGTCCTTTGGGGGTCCCTTGGGGGTCCCTGAGGGGCTCTGGGGTCCCTCGGGGGTCCCTTGGGGGTCCCTGGGGGGGTTTGGGGGTCCTTTGGGGGTCCCTTGGGGGTCCCTGAGGGGCTCTGGGGTCCCTCGGGGGTCCCTTGGGGGTTCCTGGGGGGTTTTTGGGGTCCCTTGGGGGTTCCTGGGGGTTCCTTGGGTGGCCCTGGGGTCCCTCAGGGGTCCCTGGGAGGTTTTGGGGTCCCTGAGGGGTCCTTGGGGGGCTCTGGGGTCCCTTGGGTGGCCCTGGGGTCTCTCAGGGGTCCCTTGGGGGTCCCTTGGGAAGTTCGGGGTCCCTGAGGGGTCGCTGGGGGGGTTTTGGGGTCTCTCAGGGGTCCCTTGGGGGTCCCCGGGGGGGTTTTGGGGTCTTTTGGGGGTTCCTGGGGGGTCCTTGGGTGGCCCTGGGGTCTCTCAGGGGTCCCTTGGGGGTCCCTGGGAGGTTTTGGGGTCCCTGAGGGGTCCTTGGGGGTCTCTGGGGTCCTTGGGTGGCCCTGGGGTCCCTCAGGGGTCCCTTGGGGGTCCCTTGGGAAGTTTGGGGTCCCTTGGGGGGTCCTTGGGGTGGCCCTGGGGGGCTCTGGGGGTCCCTTAGGGGGTTCTGGGGTCCCTTGGGGGTCACCCCGGGCTCACTCGGGGGTCCCTTGGGTGGCCCTGGGGTCCCTCAGGGGTCACCTCGGGGGTCCCTCGGGGGATCCTTGGATGGCCCTGGGGGGTCCTTGGGAAGTTTGGGGTCCCTTGGGGGGTCCTTGGGGTGGCTCTGGGGGTCCTTTAGGGGGCTCTGGGGTCCCTTGGGTGGCCCTGGGGTCCCTCAGGGGTCCTTGGGGGGTTTTGGGGTCCCTTGGGGGTCCCTGGGGGTCCCTGGGGGCTTTTGGGGTCCCTGGGGGGTCCCTTGGGGGTCCCTGAGGGGTCCTTGGGGGTCCCTGGGAGGTTTTGGGGTCCCTTGGGGGTCCCTAAGGGGTCCTTGGGGGTCCCTGGGGGGTCCCTTGGGGGTCCCTGGGGGCTTTTGGGGTCCCTGGGGGTCCCTGGGGGGTCCCTGGGGGGTCCCTGGGGGGTCCTTGGGGGTCCCTGAGGGGTCCCTGGGGGCTTTTGGGGTCCCTGGGGGGTCCTTGGGGGGTCCTTGGGGTCCCTCGGGGTCCTCGGGGCGCTCCTGGGGCCCTGCAGCTCCTGGATGGGCTCCGCTCCTGTCCCAGTCCCTCCCAGTTCCTCCCAGTCTCCTCCCAGTCCCTCCCAGTTCCCTCCCAGTCCCTCCCAGTCCCTCGGCCGGTCAGGGCACTCCTGGGCCCCCAGGAATGTCGGGGCTCTCCCAGTTCCATCCCAGTTCCACCACTGGGCCCAGTCAGACCAGTTCCACCCTGCTGGCGTCAGCCACCCCCGGACCAGTTACACCCCAGTTGTGTCCCAGTTCATCCCAGTTGCGACACTGGGGCTGAGCTCTGCCCCAGTTCCATCCCAGTTCATCCCAGTTCCATCCCAGCTCCATCCCAGTTCCATCCCAGTTCACTCCAGTTCCATTCCAGTTCACCCACTGAGGGCTGGGCGCTACCCCAGTTCCATCCCAGTTCATCCCAGTTTGTCCCAGTTGTATCACTGTGTCTGGGCCCCGCCACAGTTCCATCCCAGTTCATCCCAGTTTATCCCAGTTGCGCCAACTGCGACTGGGTCCCACCCCAGTTGCATCCCAGTTCACCCCAGTTTATCCCAGTTGCGCCACTGGAGCTGGGCCCTGCCCCAGTTTTTCCCAGTTTATCCCAGTTTATCCCAGTTGCAACACTGGAGTTGGGCCCCACCCCAGTTGCATCCCAGTTCACTCCAGTTCCATTCCAGTTCACGCACTGGGGCTAGACCCTACCCCAGTTCCATCCCAGTTAAGCCCAGTTCCATCCCAGTTGCGCCACTGGGGCTGGGCACTACTCCAGTTACATCCCAGTTAATCCCAGTTCCATCCCAGTGGTGCCACCGTGTCTGGGCCCCACCCCAGTTGCATCCCAGTTCACCCCAGTACCATCCCAGTTGCGCCACTGGGGTTGGGCCCTGCCCCAGTTGCATCCCAGTTCCATTCCAGTTCGCCTCTTGCGGTTAGACTGTACCCCAGTTCACCCCAGTTCCATCCCAGTTGCGCCACTGGAGCTGGCCTCTACCCCAGTTGGATCCCAGTTCACCCCAGTACCATCCCAGTTGCGCCACCGTGTCTGGGCCCCGCCACAGTTCCATCCCAGTTCACCCCAGTTCCATCCCAGTTGCGCCACTGGAGCTGGCCTCTACCCCAGTTGGATCCCAGTTCATCCCAGTTCCATTCCAGTTCACCCACTGGGGCTGGGCTCCATCCCAGTTCCCTCCCAGTTTACACCAGTACATCTCAGCCCAGCACCCTGTTCCCCCCTGGCACCAGTATGACCAGTTACAGCCCAGTCTGAACCAGTAAAGCCCCCAGTCTGGAGCACCGGCCTTGGTCCCCATCCCAGTTACATCCCAGTATCCCCAGTCGGGCCCAGCCCCCATCCCAGTTCCCTCCCAGTATCCCCAGGGGGCCCAGCCCCCATCCCAGTTACATCCCAGTATCCCCAGGGGGCCCAGCCCCCATCCCAGTTCCCTCCCAGTATCCCCAGTGGGCCCAGCCCCCATCCCAGTTACATCCCAGTATCCCCAGGGGGCCCAGCCCCCATCCCAGTTCCCTCCCAGTATCCCCAGGGGGCCCAGCCCCCATCCCAGTTACATCCCAGTATCCCCAGTCGGGCCAGTCCCCATCCCAGTTACATCCCAGTATCCCCAGTCGGGCCCAGCCCCCATCCCAGTTCCCTCCCAGTATCCCCAGTGGGCCCAGCCCCCATCCCAGTTACATCCCAGTATCCCCAGTCGGGCCCAGCCCCCATCCCAGTTCCCTCCCAGTATCCCCAGGGGGCCCAGCCCCCATCCCAGTTACATCCCAGTATCCCCAGGGGGCCCAGCCCCCATCCCAGTTCCCTCCCAGTATCCCCAGGGGGCCCAGCCCCCATCCCAGTTCCCTCCCAGTATCCCCAGTCGGGCCAGTCCCCATCCCAGTTACATCCCAGTATCCCCAGTCGGGCCAGTCCCCATCCCAGTTACATCCCAGTATCCCCAGTGGGCCCAGCCCCCATCCCAGTTACATCCCAGTATCCCCAGTGGGCCCAGCCCCCATCCCAGTTACATCCCAGTTACTTCACTGGGTGTGTTCCACCCCTGCCCAGTATGACCAGTATGACCAGTATGACCAGTACCCTTCCCCCACACACAGACACTGCTCCATTGACACCTTTATTGATACCAGTAACAGCTCCCAGTACAGACCAGTAACAGCTTCCAGTATACACCAGTAATGCTCCAGTATAGACCAGTAACAGCTCCCAGTACAGACCAGTAACAGCTTCCAGTATGCACCAATAATGGTTCCCAGTACAGACCAGTAATGGCTCCCAGTATAGACCAGTAAGCGCCCCCAGTACACACCAGTAGCAGCTCCCAGTATACACCAGTCATGGCTCCCAGTATAGACCAGTAATGGCTCTTAATGGAGACCAGTAACGGCTCCCAGTACAGACCAGTAGCAGCTCCCAGTGCAGACCAGTAACAGCTCCCAGTACACACCAGTAACGGCTCTTAATAAATACCAGTAACAGCTCCCAGTGCAGACCAGTAACAGCTCCCAGTACACACCAGTAACGGCTCTTAATAAATACCAGTAACAGCTCCCAGTACAGACCAGTAACAGCTCCCAGTACAAACCAGTAATGGCTCTTAATGGAGACCAGTAACAGCTCCCAGTACAGACCAGTAATGGCTCTTAATGGAGACCGGTAATGGCTCCCAGTACAGACCAGTAACTGCACCCAGTACAGACCAGTAGCAGCTCCCAGTACAGACCAGTAACGGCTCTTAATAAATACTGGTAACACCTCCCAGTACAGACCAGTAACGGCTCTTAATAAATACCAGTAACAGCTCCCAGTACAGACCAGTAATGGCTCTTAATAAATACTGGTAACACCTCCCAGTACAGACCAGTAACGGCTCTTAATAAATACCAGTAACAGCTCCCAGTACAGACCAGTAACAGCTCCCAGTACAGACCAGTAACGGCTCTTAATAAATACTGGTAACACCTCCCAGTACAGACCAGTAACGGCTCTTAATAAATACTGGTAACACCTCCCAGTACAGACCAGTAACGGCTCTTAATAAATACCAGTAACAGCTCCCAGTACAGACCAGTAACAGCTCCCAGTACACACCAGTAATGGCTCTTAATGGAGACCAGTAACAGCTCCCAGTACAAACCAGTAACAGCTCTTAATGGAGACTGGTAATGGCTCCCAGTACAGACCAGTAACTGCACCCAGTACAGACCAGTAGCAGCTCCCAGTACAGACCAGTAACGGCTCTTAATAAATACCAGTAACAGCTCCCAGTACAGACCAGTAACGGCTCTTAATAAATACCAGTAACAGCTCCCAGTACAGACCAGTAACGGCTCTTAATAAATACCAGTAACAGCTCCCAGTACAGACCAGTAACGGCTCTTACCAGTAACAGCTCCCAGTACACACCAGTAATGGCTCTTAATGGAGACGAGTAACGGCTCCCAGTACAGACCAGTAATGGCTCTTAATGGAGACCAGTAACAGCTCCCAGTACAAACCAGTAATGGCTCTTAATGGAGACCAGTAACGGCTCCCAGTACAGACCAGTAACGGTTCCCAGTACAGACCAGTAACTGCACCCAGTACAGACCAGTAACAGCTCCCAGTACAAACCAGTAACAGCTCTTAATGGAGACCAGTAACGGCTCTTAATAAATACCAGTAACAGCTCCCAGTACAGACCAGTAACGGCTCTTAATAAATACCAGTAACAGCTCCCAGTACACACCAGTAACGGCTCTTAATAAATACTGGTAACACCTCCCAGTACAGACCAGTAACGGCTCTTAATAAATACCAGTAACAGCTCCCAGTACACACCAGTCATGGTTCCCAGTATAGACCAGTAACGGCTCCCAGTACAGACCAGTACCAGCTCCCAGTGAGGGTATTTTGGGGTATTTTGGGGGTATTTGGGGTGGTTTGGGGTTTTTTGGGTATTTCTGGGTATTTCGGGGTGGTTTAGGTCTATTTTGGGGTGGGTTTGGGGTATTTTTTTGGGTATTTTGGGGGTTTTGGGGTATTTTGGGCTATTTTGGGGTATTTTTGGGGTATTTTTGGGTGGTTTTTGGGTATTTCGGGGGTTTTTGACCCCCTCAGGTGGCCACGCTGTTTTCGATGTTTTTGGGGTGGTTTTGGGCTATTTTGGGGTGGTTTTGGGGTCTTTTTGGGCTATTTTGGGGTATTTTGGGGCTATTTTGGGGTGGTTTTGGGCTATTTCGGGATGTTTTTGACCCCCTCAGACGGCCACGCTGCTCTCGATGTTTTTGGGGTGTTTTTGGGGTATTTTTGGTCTATTTTGGGCTATTTTGGTGCTATTTTGGGGTGTTTTTGGGCTATTTCAGGATGTTTTTGACCCCCTCAGATGGCCACGCTGTTCTCGATGTTCTTGGGGTGGTTTTGGGCTATTTTGGGGTATTTTGGGGCTATTTTGGGGTGGTTTTGGGCTATTTCGGGATGTTTTTGACCCCCTCAGATGGCCACGCTGCTCTCGATGTTTTTGGGGTGTTTTTGGGCTATTTTGGGGTGGTTTTTGGGCTATTTTGGGGTTATTTTGGGGTGTTTTTGGGCTATTTTGGGGTGGTTTTTGGGCTATTTTGGGGTTATTTTGGGGTGTTTTTGGGCTATTTCGGGATGTTTTTGACCCCCTCAGATGGCCACGCTGGTCTCGATGCTTTTGGGGTGTTTTTGGGGTATTTTGGGGTGGTTTCGGGGTCTTTTTGGGCTATTTTGGGGTGGTTTTGGGCTATTTCGGGATGTTTTTGACCCCCTCAGATGGCCACGCTGGTCTCGATGTTTTTGGGGTGTTTTTGGGCTATTTTGGGGTGGTTTTGGGCTATTTCGGGGTGTTTTTGACCCCCTCAGATGGCCACGCTGTTCTCGATGTTCTTGGGGTGTTTTTGGGCTATTTTGGGGTGTTTTTGGGCTATTTTGGGCTGGTTTTGGGCTATCTTCGGGGTATTTTTTGGTATTTTGGGGTGTTTTTGGGCTATTCCGGGATGTTTTTTGCCCCCTCAGATGGCCACACTGTTCTCGATGTTCTCGGGGTCCAGGTAGGGGTAGGGCCGGGCCAGGCCCTGGTTCCGGGCGCGGATCTCACGGGAGATTCGGCGCAGGCGGCGCCGGAAGCGCCGGATCAGGCGCCGGGGGGGCCCCTCGGTGAAGTGGCGGTCGGGGTAGTGGCCCAGGGGCCGCTGCGGGGACAGCGCCGGCATTTACTGGGGGCACTGGGGGCACTGGGTGGGGGTTCTGGGGTGGGTTTGGGGTCCTGAGGGGGTTTGGGGTGGGTTTGGGGTCCCGGGATGGTTTTTGGGGTGGGTTTGGATGGAGTTTGTGGATGCTGGGGGGTTTGGGGTTATTTTGGGGTTATTTTGGGGGTCCTGGGGTGGTTTTTGGGGTGGATTTGGGGTCCCAGGGTTGTTTTTGGGGTGGTTTTGGGGTGGTTTTGGGGTGGTTTTGGGGTCTCACCAGGTCCATGGGCTCCTTGCGGAGCACCCAGAGCACGGCCGGGGGGGTTTGGGGTGGGTTTGGGTTTGGATGGATCCTGGGGTGGTTTTTGGGGTGGATTTGGGGTCCCAGGGTGGTTTTTGGGGTGGTTTTAGGGTGGCTTGGGGTTTGGGTGGAGTTTGTGGATCCTGAGGGGTTTGGGGTTATTTTGGGGTTATTCTAGGGTGGTTTGGGGTCCCGAGGGGGTTTGGGGTGGGTTTGGGGGTCCTGGGGTGGTTTTGGGGTGGGTTTGGATGGAGTTTGTGGATCCTGGGGGTTTGGGGTTATTTTGGGGTGGGTTTGGGGGTCCTGGGGTGGTTTTAGGGTGGCTTTTGGGGTGGCTTTGGGGTCCCAGGGTGGTTTTTGGGGTGGCTTTGGGCTTGGATGGAGTTTGTGGATCCTGTGGGGTTTGGGGTTGGTTTTGGGGTGGTTTTGGGGTGGTTTTGGAGAGGGTTTGGGGTCTTGGGGTGGTTTTGGGGTGGGTTTGGGGTCCCGGGATGGGTTTTGGGGTGGGTTTGGGGTCTCACCAGGTCCATGAGCTCCTTGCGGAGCACCCAGAGCACGGCCGGGCAGTTTTGGGGTGGGTTTGGGGTCCCAGGATGGTTTTGGGGTGGGTTTGGGGTCCCGGGGTGGTTTTTGAGGTGGTTTTGGGGTGGGTTTGGATGGAGTTTGTGGATCCTGTGGGGTTTGGGGTTGGTTTTGGGGTGGTTTTGGGGTCCCAGGGTGGTTTTTGGGGTGGGTTTGGGGTGGGTTTGGGGTCTCACCAGGTCCATGGGCTCGTTGCGGAGCACCCAGAGCACGGCCAGCACCGTGGCCGTGGTGTTCATGGCCGGCAGCGCCGCCAGGAATTCCCGCTCGGACAGCGCGGCCTTGGAGCGCGGCGGCGGCTCCCGCATGGCCGCGGGGGCGTTCGGGGGAAACGCCGACAGCTCGAACTGAGCAACCCCAAAAACGGCACGGAGAGAGCCCAAAAGGGCACAGAGAGAGCCCAAAAATGTCAGAGACGGAGGCTGAAATGTCCCTGAGAAACCCCAAAGGGCAGAGAGAGACCCCAAAAATGGCACCGAGAGACCCCAAAGGGCACAGAGAGACCCCAAAAATGGCACAGAGAGACCCCAGAGGGCACAGAGAGACCCCAAAAATGTCAGAGACAGAGCCCAAAATGTCCCCGAGAAACCCCAAAGGGCAGAGACCCCAAAAATGGCACAGAGAGACCCCAAAAAGGGCACCGAGAGATCCCAAAAGGGCACAGAGAGAGCCCAAAGGACACAGAGAGACCCCAAAAATGGCAGAGACAGAGCCTGAAATGTCCCCCAGAGGCCCCAATGGGCACAGAGACCCCAAAAATGGCACCGAGAGACCCCAAAGGGGCACAGAGAGAGCCCAAAAGGGCACAGAGAGAGCCCAAAAATGTCAGAGACAGAGCCCAAAATGTCCCCGAGAAACCCCAAAGGGCACAGAGACCCCAAAAAGGGCACAGAGAGACCCCAAAGGGGCACAGAGAGAGCCCAAAAATGTCAGAGACAGAGCCCAAAATGTCCCCGAGAAACCCCAAAGGGCAGAGACCCCAAAAAGGGCACAGAGAGACCCCAAAAAGGGCACCGAGAGATCCCAAAAGGGCACAGAGAGAGCCCAAAGGACACAGAGAGACCCCAAAAATGGCAGAGACAGAGCCTGAAATGTCCCCCAGAGACCCCAATGGGCACAGAGACCCCAAAAATGGCACCGAGAGACCCCAAAGGGGCACAGAGAGAGCCCAAAAGGGCACAGAGAGAGCCCAAAAATGTCAGAGACAGAGCCCAAAATGTCCCCGAGAAACCCCAAAGGGCACAGAGACCCCAAAAATGGCACAGAGAGAGCCCAAAAAGGGCACCGAGAGATCCCAAAAGGGCACAGAGAGAGCCCAAAGGACACAGAGAGACCCCAAAAATGGCAGAGACAGAGCCTGAAATGTCCCCCAGAGACCCCAATGGGCACAGAGACCCCAAAAATGGCACCGAGAGACCCCAGAGGGCACAGAGAGACCCCAAAAATGTCAGAGACAGAGCCCAAAATGTCCCCGAGAAACCCCAAAGGGCAGAGACCCCAAAAATGGCACAGAGAGACCCCAAAAAGGGCACCGAGAGATCCCAAAAGGGCACAGAGAGAGCCCAAAGGACACAGAGAGACCCCAAAAATGGCAGAGACAGAGCCTGAAATGTCCCCCAGAGACCCCAATGGGCACAGAGACCCCAAAAATGGCACCGAGAGACCCCAAAGGGGCACAGAGAGATCCCAAAAGGGCACAGAGAGAGCCCAAAAATGTCAGAGACGGAGGCTGAAATGTCCCTGAGAAACCCCAAAGGGCAGAGAGAGACCCCAAAAATGGCACCGAGAGACCCCAAAGGGCACAGAGAGACCCCAAAAATGGCACAGAGAGACCCCAGAGGGCACAGAGAGACCCCAAAAATGTCAGAGACAGAGCCCAAAATGTCCCCGAGAAACCCCAAAGGGCACAGAGACCCCAAAAATGGCACAGAGAGAGCCCAAAAAGGGCACCGAGAGATCCCAAAAGGGCACAGAGAGAGCCCAAAGGACACAGAGAGACCCCAAAAATGGCAGAGACAGAGCCTGAAATGTCCCCCAGAGACCCCAATGGGCACAGAGACCCCAAAAATGGCACCGAGAGACCCCAAAGGGGCACAGAGAGACCCCAAAGGGGCACAGAGAGAGCCCAAAAATGGCACCGAGAGAGCCCAAAGGGCACAGAGAGAGCCCAAAAATGTCAGAGACAGAGCCCAAAATGTCCCCGAGAAACCCCAAAGGGCACAGAGACCCCAAAAAGGGCACAGAGAGAGCCCAAAAATGGCACAGAGAGACCCCAAAGGGGCACAGAGAGACCCCAAACGTCAGAGACCCCCCCCCAAAACCACTGAAATCCCCTCAGACCCCCCCAAATCCCCCCCCCAAATACTCCAGGGTTTGGGGTCAGGGGTCACTGGGGGGTCCCTGGGGGGGTCAATGGTCACTCAGTGGTCACTGGGGGGTCAGTGGCCACTGGGGGGGGGCGGGGGTCACTGGGGGGCTCAGGGGTCACTACTGGGGGGGTCAGGGCTCAGTGGTCACTGGGGGTCAGTGGTCACTCAGGTGGTCACTTGGGGGGTCAGGGGTCACTGGGGGAGTCAGTGGTCACTGGGGGGGTCAGTGGCCACTCAGTGGTCACTGGGGGGGGTCAGGGGTCACTACTGGGGTCAGGGCTCAGTGGTCACTGAGGGAGGTCAGTGGTCACTCAGTGGTCACTGGGGGGGTCAGGGGTCACTCAGGGGTCACTGGGGGAGGTCAGGGGTCAGTGGTCACTGGGGGAGGTCAGGGGTCACTGCGGGGGTCAGTGGTCACTCAGTGGTCACTGGGGGGTCAGGGGTCACTGAGGGGGGTCAGTGGTCACTCAGGGGTCACTGCGGGGGTCAGTGGTCACTCAGGGGTCACTGGGGGGTCAGTGGTCACTCAGGGGTCACTCAGTGGTCACTCAGGGGTCACTGTGGGGGTCACACTCAGGGGTCACTGGGGGGTCAGGGGTCACTCAGTGGTCACTGGGGGGTCAGGGGTCACTCAGTGGTCACTCCTGGGGGGGTCAGGGCTCGGTGGTCACTGGGGGTCAGGGGTCACTGGGGGGGTCAGTGGTCACTCAGTGGTCACTGGGGGCTCAGTGGTCACTCAGGGGTCACTGGGGGGTCAGGGGTCACTCAGGGGTCACTGGGGGCTCAGTGGTCACTCAGGGGTCACTGGGGGGGTCAGTGGTCACTGGGGGAGGTCAGTGGTCACTCGGGTCACTGGGGGGTCAGGGGTCACTGAGGGGGGTCAGTGGTCACTCAGGAGGGGTCAGGGGTCACTCAGGGGTCACAGGAGGGGTCAGTGGTCACTCGGGGAGGGTCAGTGGTCACTCTGGGGTCAGTGGTCACTCAGGGAGGGTCAGGGGTCACTCAGGGGTCACTGGGGGGGTCAGTGGTCACTCGGGGAGGGTCAGTGGTCACTCAGGAGGGGTCAGGGGTCACTCAGGGGGGTCAGTGGTCACTCAGGGGTCACTGGGGGTCAGGGGTCACTCAGGGGTCACTGGGGGGGTCAGTGGTCACTCAGTGGTCACTCAGGGGTCACTGGGGGGGTCAGGGGTCACTCAGGGGTCACTGGGGGGGTCAGTGGTCACTGGGGGGTCAGTGGTCACTCAGGGGTCACTGGGGGGGTCAGGGGTCACTCAGGGGTCACTCCTGGGGGGGTCAGGGCTCGGTGGTCACCTGGCCGCTGTTGGTGGCCGCGTGGTGGGCGGAGCAGGTGTAGATGATGGTGGTGACAAAGGTGACCAGGCCGCGCACGGTGTCCAGGCGGGAGGGCACCCCTGGGGGCACAGGGGGCACCCAGCGGTCACCGGGGTGGTCACTGCCAGCCCCAGGCCCCTCTGCCCACCTGAGGGGGCACCTGAGGGGTCACTCCCCCCTCCCTGTGCCCACCTGAGCGGTCAGTGCCACTCCCCTGTGCCCACCTGAGGGGTCACTCCCCCCTCCTTGTGCCCACCTGAGTGGCCAGTGACTGCCCGCGAGTCACCTGTGCCCACCTGAGGGGTCACCTGTGCCAACCCCCGTGCCCACCTGAGTGGTCAGTGCCCACCTGAGGGGTCAGTGATCCCCCGGGGGTCACCTGTGCCCACCTGAGGGGTTCCCTGTGCCCACCTGAGTGGTCAGTGCCCACCTGAGGGGTCCGCCCGTGCCCATCTGAGTGGTCAGTGCCACTCCCCTGTGCCCACCTGAGTGGTCACAGCCCCACGGAGGGTCCCCTGTGCCCACCTGAGGGGTCACTCCCTCCTCTCTGCCCCCACCTGAGGGGTCAGTGCCACCTGGGGGTCACCTGTGCCCACCTGAGGGGTCACAGCCCCATGGAGGGACCCTGTGCCCACCTGAGGGGTCAGTGACTGCCCGGGGGGTCACCTGCACCCACCTGAGGGGTCGCCTGTGCCCACCCCGTGCCCACCTGAGGGGTCAGTGCCATTCCCCTGTGCCCACCTGAGGGGTCAGTGCCTACCTGAGGGGTCACCTGTGCCACTCCCCATGCCCACCTGAGTGGACAGTGCCCCCCCCCGTGCCCACCTGAGTGGACAGTGCCCCCCGGGGGGTCCCCTGTGCCCACCTGAGGGGTCACCTGTGTCCCCTCTCGTGCCCACCTGAGTGGTCAGTGCCACTCCCGTGTGCCCACCTGAGGGGTCAGTACCCACCTGAGGAGGCCCCCGCGCCCACCTGTGCCCCCCCCATGCCAACCCTGTGCCCACCTGAGGGGTCAGTGCCCACCTGAGGGGTCACCTGTGCCCCCCCCGTGCCCACCTGAGTGGTCAGTGCCCCCCCCCATGCCCACCTGTGCCCCCCCCGTGCCCACCTGAGTGGTCAGTGCCCCCCCCCCGTGCCCACCTGAGTGGTCAGTGCCCCCCCCCCATGCCCACCTGTGCCCCCCCCCCCCCGTGCCCACCTGAGTGGTCAGTGCCCCCCCCCCTGCCAACCTGTGCCCACCCCGTGCCCACCTGAGCGCCGCCGGCCCAGGAAGCCCCTCCGGAAGATCTCCCTGACCCAGGCCTGGAGCTCGGGGTCCTCCCGGACGGCGCCGTCGGAGGGGTAAAAGAGAGCCAGGAGGGCACCCACGAACCTGGAATGGGCAAACTGGGCATACTGGGCATACTGGGAGTGGCACTGGGGTAAAAGAGAGCCAGGAGGGCACCCACGAACCTGGAACGGGGCAAACTGGGCATACTGGGCATACTGGGGGTGGCACTGGGGTAAAAGAGAGCCAGGAGGGCACCCACGAACCTGGAATGGGCAAACTGGGCATACTGGGCATACTGGGAGTGGCACTGGGGTAAAAGAGAGCCAGGAGGGCACCCACGAACCTGGAATGGGCAAACTGGGCATACTGGGCATACTGGGAGTGGCACTGGGGTAACAGAGAGCCAGGAGGGCACCCACGAACCTGGAACGGGGCAAACTGGGCATACTGGGCATACTGGGAGTGGCACTGGGGTAAAAGAGAGCCAGGAGGGCACCCACGAACCTGGAATGGGCAAACTGGGCATACTGGGCATACTGGGAGTGGCCCTGGGGTAAAAGAGAGCCAGGAGGGCACCCACGAACCTGGAATGGGCAAACTGGGCATACTGGGCATACTGGGAGTGGCACTGGGGTAAAAGAGAGCCAGGAGGGCACCCACGAACCTGGAATGGGCAAACTGGGCATACTGGGCATACTGGGAGTGGCACTGGGGTAACAGAGAGCCAGGAGGGCACCCACGAACCTGGAATGGGCAAACTGGGCATACTGGGCATACTGGGAGTGGCACTGGGGTAAAAGAGAGCCAGGAGGGCACCCACGAACCTGGAATGGGGCAAACTGGGCATACTGGGCATACTGGGAGTGGCAGTGGGGTAAAAGAGAGCCAGGAGGGCACCCACGAACCTGGAATGGGCAAACTGGGCATACTGGGCATACTGGGAGTGGCACTGGGGTAAAAGAGAGCCAGGAGGGCACCCACGAACCTGGAATGGGCAAACTGGGCATACTGGGCATACTGGGAGTGGCACTGGGGTAAAAGAGAGCCAGGAGGGCACCCACGAACCTGGAATGGGCAAACTGGGCATACTGGGCATACTGGGAGTGGCACTGGGGTAAAAGAGAGCCAGGAGGGCACCCAGGAAACTGGAACGGGCAAACTGGGCATACTGGGCATACTGGGGGTGGTACTGGGGTAACAGAGAGCCAGGAGGGCACCCACGAACCTGGAACGGGCAAACTGGGCATACTGGGCATACTGGGGGTGGTACTGGGGTAAAAGAGAGCCAGGAGGGCACCCACGAACCTGGAATGGGCAAACTGGGCATACTGGGCATACTGGGAGTGGCACTGGGGTAAAAGAGAGCCAGGAGGGCACCCACAAACCTGGAATGGGCAAACTGGGCATACTGGGCATACTGGGAGTGGCACTGGGGTAAAAGAGAGCCAGGAGGGCACCCACGAACCTGGAATGGGCAAACTGGGCATACTGGGCATACTGGGAGTGGCACTGGGGTAAAAGAGAGCCAGGAGGGCACCCACGAACCTGGAATGGGCAAACTGGGCATACTGGGCATACTGGGAGTGGCACTGGGGTAAAAGAGAGCCAGGAGGGCACCCACGAACCTGGAATGGGCTAAACTGGGCATACTGGGCATACTGGGAGTGGCACTGGGGTAAAAGAGAGCCAGGAGGGCACCCACGAACCTGGAACGGGGCAAACTGGGCATACTGGGCATACTGGGAGTGGCACTGGGGTAAAAGAGAGCCAGGAGGGCACCCACGAACCTGGAATGGGCAAACTGGGCATACTGGGCATACTGGGAGTGGCACTGGGGTAAAAGAGAGCCAGGAGGGCACCCACGAACCTGGAATGGGCAAACTGGGCATACTGGGCATACTGGGAGTGGTACTGGGGTAAAAGAGAGCCAGGAGGGCACCCACGAACCTGGAACGGGCAAACTGGGCATACTGGGCATACTGGGAGTGGCACTGGGGTAAAAGAGAGCCAGGAGGGCACCCACGAACCTGGAACGGGCTAAACTGGGCATACTGGGCATACTGGGGGTGGTACTGGGGTAAAAGAGAGCCAGGAGGGCACCCACGAACCTGGAACGGGCTAAACTGGGCATACTGGGCATACTGGGAGTGGCCCTGGGGTAAAAGAGAGCCAGGAGGGCACCCACGAACCTGGAATGGGCAAACTGGGCAAACTGGGCATACTGGGAGTGGCACTGGGGTAAAAGAGAGCCAGGAGGGCACCCACGAACCTGGAATGGGCAAACTGGGCATACTGGGCATACTGGGAGTGGCACTGGGGTAAAAGAGAGCCAGGAGGGCACCCACGAACCTGGAATGGGGCAAACTGGGCATACTGGGCATACTGGGAGTGGCACTGGGGTAAAAGAGAGCCAGGAGGGCACCCACGAACCTGGAATGGGCATACTGGGCATACTGGGCATACTGGGAGTGGCACTGGGGTAAAAGAGAGCCAGGAGGGCACCCATGAACCTGGAACGGGGCAAACTGGGCATACTGGGCATACTGGGAGTGGCACTGGGGTAAAAGAGAGCCAGGAGGGCACCCACGAACCTGGAACGGGCTAAACTGGGCATACTGGGCATACTGGGAGTGGCACTGGGGTAAAAGAGAGCCAGGAGGGCACCCACGAACCTGGAATGGGCAAACTGGGCATACTGGGCATACTGGGAGTGGCACTGGGGTAAAAGAGAGCCAGGAGGGCACCCACGAACCTGGAATGGGCTAAACTGGGCATACTGGGCATACTGGGAGTGGCACTGGGGTAAAAGAGAGCCAGGAGGGCACCCATGAACCTGGAACGGGGCAAACTGGGCATACTGGGCATACTGGGAGTGGCACTGGGGTAAAAGAGAGCCAGGAGGGCACCCACGAACCTGGAATGGGCAAACTGGGCATACTGGGCATACTGGGAGAGGCACTGGGGTAAAAGAGAGCCAGGAGGGCACCCACGAACCTGGAATGGGCAAACTGGGCATACTGGGCATACTGGGAGTGGCACTGGGGTAAAAGAGAGCCAGGAGGGCACCCACGAACCTGGAATGGGGCAAACTGGGCATACTGGGCATACTGGGAGTGGCAGTGGGGTAAAAGAGAGCCAGGAGGGCACCCACGAACCTGGAATGGGCAAACTGGGCATACTGGGCATACTGGGAGTGGCACTGGGGTAAAAGAGAGCCAGGAGGGCACCCACGAACCTGGAATGGGCAAACTGGGCATACTGGGCATACTGGGAGTGGCACTGGGGTAAAAGAGAGCCAGGAGGGCACCCACGAACCTGGAATGGGCAAACTGGGCATACTGGGCATACTGGGAGTGGCACTGGGGTAAAAGAGAGCCAGGAGGGCACCCACGAACCTGGAACGGGGCAAACTGGGCATACTGGGCATACTGGGAGTGGCACTGGGGTAAAAGAGAGCCAGGAGGGCACCCACGAACCTGGAATGGGGCAAACTGGGCATACTGGGCATACTGGGAGTGGCACTGGGGTAAAAGAGAGCCAGGAGGGCACCCACGAACCTGGAATGGGCATACTGGGCATACTGGGCATACTGGGAGTGGCACTGGGGTAAAAGAGAGCCAGGAGGGCACCCACGAACCTGGAACGGGGCAAACTGGGCATACTGGGCATACTGGGGGTGGCACTGGGGTAAAAGAGAGCCAGGAGGGCACCCACGAACCTGGAATGGGCAAACTGGGCATACTGGGCATACTGGGAGTGGCACTGGGGTAAAAGAGAGCCAGGAGGGCACCCACGAACCTGGAATGGGCAAACTGGGCATACTGGGCATACTGGGAGTGGCACTGGGGTAAAAGAGAGCCAGGAGGGCACCCACGAACCTGGAACGGGGCAAACTGGGCATACTGGGCATACTGGGAGTGGCACTGGGGTAAAAGAGAGCCAGGAGGGCACCCACGAACCTGGAACGGGCTAAACTGGGCATACTGGGCATACTGGGAGTGGCACTGGGGTAAAAGAGAGCCAGGAGGGCACCACCGAACCTGGAATGGGCAAACTGGGCATACTGGGCATACTGGGAGTGGCACTGGGGTAAAAGAGAGCCAGGAGGGCACCCACGAACCTGGAATGGGCAAACTGGGCATACTGGGCATACTGGGAGTGGCACTGGGGTAAAAGAGAGCCAGGAGGGCACCCACGAACCTGGAATGGGCAAACTGGGCATACTGGGCATACTGGGAGTGGCACTGGGGTAAAAGAGAGCCAGGAGGGCACCCACGAACCTGGAATGGGCAAACTGGGCATACTGGGCATACTGGGAGTGGCACTGGGGTAAAAGAGAGCCAGGAGGGCACCCACGAACCTGGAATGGGCAAACTGGGCATACTGGGCATACTGGGGGTGGCACTGGGGATACTGGGGACACTGGGGGACATCGCTGGGGATACTGGGGTACATCAGGGACACTGGGATGGCACTGGGGGCACTGGGCATACTGGGGACATCGGGGACACTGGGGGACATCACTGGGGATACTGGGGGATGTCACTGGGGACACTGGTGATACTGGGGACACTGGGGACACTGTGGGTACTGGAGATACTGGGGATGCCACTGGGTATACTGGGGGACATCACTGGGGATACTGGGGATACTGGGCGATACTGGGGACATCACTGGGGATACTGGGGATACTGGGAGACATCACTGGGGGCACTGGGGATACTGGGAGACATCACTGGGGATACTGGGGATACTGGGGGACATCGCTGGGGATACTGGGGGACATCGCTGGGGATACTGGGGACACTGGGGATGCCACTGGGGATACTGGGGATACTGGGAGACATCACTGGGGATACTGGGGATACTGGGGGACATCGCTGGGGGCACTGGGGATGCCACTGGGGGCACTGGGGGACACTGGGGATGCCACTGGGGACACTGGGGATACTGGGGGACATCACTGGGGATACTGGGGGACATCGCTGGGGATACTGGGGACACTGGGAATACTGGGAGACATCACTGGGGACACTGGGGATACTGGGAGACATCACTGGGGATACTGGGGATACTGGGGGCATCGCTGGGGATACTGGGGACACTGGGGATGCCACTGGGGACACTGGGAGACATCACTGGGGATACTGGGGATACTGGGGGCATCGCTGGGGATACTGGGGACACTGGGGATGCCACTGGGGATACTGGGAGACATCACTGGGGGCACTGGGGATGCCACTGGGGACACTGTGGGTACTGGGGATGTCACTGGGGACACTGGGGATACTGGGAGACATCACTGGGGGCACTGGGGGACACTGGGGATGCCACTGGGGACACTGGGGATACTGGGGGACATCACTGGGGATACTGGGAGACATCACTGGGGATACTGGGGATACTGGGGACACTGTGGGTACTGGGGATGTCACTGGGGACACTGGGAATACTGGGAGACATCACTGGGGATACTGGGGATACTGGGGACATCACTGGGGGCACTGGGGGACACTGGGGATGTCACTGGGGACACTGGGAATACTGGGAGACATCACTGGGGATACTGGGGACACTGGGGATGCCACTGGGGATACTGGGAGACATCACTGGGGATACTGGGGGACATCGCTGGGGATACTGGGGACACTGGGGATGCCACTGGGGACACTGGGAGACATCACTGGGGATACTGGGGATACTGGGGGACATCACTGGGGATACTGGGGACACTGTGGGTACTGGGGATACTGGGGATGTCACTGGGGACACTGGGGGCACTGGGAGACATCACTGGGGATGTCACTGGGGGACATCACTGGGGACACTGGGGATACTGGGAGACATCACTGGGGATACTGGGGACACTGGGGATGCCACTGGGGACACTGGGGATACTGGGAGACATCACTGGGGGCACTGGGGATGCCACTGGGGATACTGGGGGCACTGGGGATGCCACTGGGGACACTGGGGGTACTGGGAGACATCACTGGGGGCACTGGGGGACACTGGGATGGCACTGGGGACACTGGGAGGGGGAGAGAATGGGTGTCCCAGAGGTTCCCAGGGGTGTCCCGGGGGTGTCCCAGGGGTGTCCCAGGGGTGTCCCAGGGGTGTCCCAGGGGTGTCCCAGGGGTGTCCCAGGGGTGTCCCAGAGGTTCCCAGAGGTTCCCAGGGGTGTCCCAGGGGTGTCCCAGAGGTTCCCAGGGGTGTCCCAGGGGTGTCCCGGGGGTGTCCCAGGGGTGTCCCAGGGGTGTCCCAGGGGTGTCCCAGGGGTGTCCCAGGGGTGTCCCAGAGGTTCCCAGAGGTTCCCAGGGGTGTCCCAGGGGTGTCCCAGAGGTTCCCAGGGGTGTCCCAGGGGTGTCCCGGGGGTGTCCCGGGGGTGTCCCGGGGGTGTCCCAGGGGTGTCCCAGAGGTTCCCAGGGGTGTCCCGGGGGTGTCCCAGAGGTTCCCAGGGGTTCCCAGGGGTGTCCCAGAGGTTCCCAGGGGTTCCCAGGGGTGTCCCGGGGGTGTCCCGGGGGTGTCCCGGGGGTGTCCCAGGGGTGTCCCGGGGGTGTCCCAGGGGTGTCCCAGAGGTTCCCAGGGGTGTCCCAGGGGTTCCCAGAGGTTCCCAGGGGTGTCCCAGGGGTGTCCCAGGGGTGTCCCGGGGGTGTCCCGGGGGTGTCCCAGGGGTGTCCCAGGGGTGTCCCAGGGGTGTCCCGGGGGTGTCCCGGGGGTGTCCCGGGGGTGTCCCAGAGGTTCCCAGGGGTGTCCCAGGGGTGTCCCAGGGGTGTCCCAGAGGTTCCCAGAGGTTCCCAGGGGTGTCCCAGGGGTGTCCCAGAGGTTCCCAGGGGTGTCCCGGGGGTGTCCCAGGGGTTCCCAGGGGTGTCCCGGGGGTGTCCCAGAGGTTCCCAGGGGTTCCCAGGGGTGTCCCAGAGGTTCCCAGGGGTTCCCAGGGGTGTCCCGGGGGTGTCCCGGGGGTGTCCCGGGGGTGTCCCGGGGGTGTCCCAGGGGTGTCCCGGGGGTGTCCCAGGGGTGTCCCAGAGGTTCCCAGGGGTGTCCCAGGGGTTCCCAGAGGTTCCCAGGGGTGTCCCAGGGGTGTCCCGGGGGTGTCCCGGGGGTGTCCCAGGGGTGTCCCAGGGGTGTCCCGGGGGTGTCCCGGGGGTGTCCCGGGGGTGTCCCGGGGGTGTCCCAGGGGTGTCCCAGGGGTGTCCCAGGGGTGTCCCAGAGGTTCCCAGAGGTTCCCAGGGGTGTCCCAGGGGTGTCCCGGGGGTGTCCCAGGGGTGTCCCAGAGGTTCCCAGGGGTGTCCCAGGGGTGTCCCGGGGGTGTCCCGGGGGTGTCCCGGAGGTGTCCCAGGGGTGTCCCAGGGGTGTCCCAGAGGTTCCCAGGGGTTCCCAGGGGTGTCCCAGGGGTGTCCCAGGGGTGTCCCAGAGGTTCCCAGGGGTGTCCCGGGGTGTCCCGGGGGTGTCCCGGGGGTGTCCCAGGGGTGTCCCAGGGGTGTCCCAGGGGTGTCCCAGAGGTTCCCAGAGGTTCCCAGGGGTGTCCCAGGGGTGTCCCAGGGGTTCCCAGGGGTGTCCCAGGGGTTCCCAGGGGTGTCCCAGAGGTTCCCAGAGGTTCCCAGGGGTTCCCAGGGGTTCCCAGGGGTGTCCCGGGGGTGTCCCAGGGGTGTCCCAGAGGTTCCCAGGGGTGTCCCAGGGGTGTCCCGGGGGTGTCCCGGGGGTGTCCCAGGGGTGTCCCAGGGGTGTCCCAGAGGTTCCCAGAGGTTCCCAGGGGTGTCCCAGGGGTGTCCCAGGGGTGTCCCAGAGGTTCCCAGGGGTGTCCCAGGGGTGTCCCGGGGGTGTCCCAGGGGTGTCCCAGAGGTTCCCAGGGGTGTCCCAGGGGTGTCCCGGGGGTGTCCCAGGGGTGTCCCAGGGGTTCCCAGGGGTGTCCCAGGGGTGTCCCGGGGGTGTCCCAGGGGTGTCCCAGGGGTGTCCCAGAGGTTCCCAGGGGTGTCCCAGGGGTGTCCCAGGGGTGTCCCAGGGGTGTCCCAGGGGTTCCCAGAGGTTCCCAGGGGTGTCCCAGAGGTTCCCAGGGGTGTCCCAGAGGTTCCCAGGGGTGTCCCAGGGGTGTCCCAGGGGTGTCCCAGAGGTTCCCAGAGGTTCCCAGGGGTGTCCCAGAGGTTCCCAGAGGTTCCCAGGGGTGTCCCAGGGGTGTCCCGGGGTTCCCAGGGGTGTCCCGGGGGTGTCCCGGGGGTGTCCCAGGGGTGTCCCGGGGGTGTCCCAGAGGTTCCCAGAGGTTCCCAGGGGTGTCCCGGGGGTGTCCCGGGGGTGTCCCAGGGGTGTCCCAGGGGTGTCCCAGGGGTGTCCCAGGGGTGTCCCGGGGGTGTCCCCACCTGCGGATGGCTCCCCACACCTTGGTGGCGTCGTGGCCGAAGTGGTGCCGGGCGGTGCCGGTGACGCCGCGGTGCCGAAGGTCCCGGGGCAGCACCAGCGAGCGCCAGCGCAGCTCCCGCAGCCCCCGGGCCACCAGGGCCAGCAGCCCCCGGCGGCCCAGGGCCACCGCCTGCGGGCACGGGGGGGACACGGCGATGGCACCCAAATCCCGGGAATTCCCACCCAAATCCCGGGAAATCCCACCCAAATCCCACCCAAATCCCAGGAATTCCCACCCAAATCCTGGGAAATCCCCCCCAAATCCCGGGAAATCCCACCCAAATCCCACCCAAATCCTGGGAATTCCCACCCAAATCCTGGAATTCCCACACAAATCCCACTCAAATCCCGGGAAATCCCACCCAAATCCTGGGAATTCCCACACAAATCCCACCCAAATCCCGGGAAATCCCACCCAAATCCCAGGAATTCCCAACCAAATCCCACTCAAATCCCGGGAAATCCCACCCAAATCCTGGGAAATCCCACACAAATCCCACCCAAATCCCGGGAAATCCCACCCAAATCCCAGGAATTCCCACCCAAATCCCACCCAAATCCTGGGAATTCCCACCCACATCCCGGGAATTCCCACCCAAATCCCACTCAAATCCTGGGAATTCCCACCCAAATCCCAGGAATTCTCACCCAAATCCCACTCAAATCCTGGGAATTCCCACCCAAATCCCAGGAATTCTCACCCAAATCCCACCCAAATCCTGGGAATTCCCACGCACATCCCGGGAATTCCCACCCAAATCCCACTCAAATCCTGGGAATTCCCACCCAAATCCCAGGAATTCCCACCCAAATCCCACTCAAATCCTGGGAATTCCCACCCAAATCCCAGGAATTCTCACCCAAATCCCACTCAAATCCCAGGAATTCCCACCCAAATCCTGGAATTCCCACCCAAATCCCACTCAAATCCTGGGAATTCCCACCCAAATCCCGGGAAATCCCACCCAAATCCTGGCAATTCCCACCTCAATTCCAGCAATTCCCACCCAAATCCGGACCCCCCCCAATCCCTTTGGGACCCCGCCCCCCCCAGACCCCCCTCATTACCGACCCCATTGAAGCCCCCAAACCCCCCCAGACCCCCCCGAAGACCCCCAAAGCCCCCCAGACCCCCCCCAGACCCCTGGATCCCCCCCCGGTACCGACGCCATCGAAGCCCCCAGACCCCCCCTCATTACCGACCCCATCGAAGCCCCCAGACCCCCCCAGACCCCCCTCATTACCGACCCCATCGAAGCCCCCAGACCCCCCCTCATTACCGACCCCATCGAAGCCCCCAGACCCCCAGAACCCCCCCAGACCCCCCCCCCCCATTACCGACCCTGTCGAACCCCTCAGACCCCCCCAGGACCCTCAGACCCCCCCCAGATACCCCCAGACCCCCCCAGACCCCCCCTCATTACTGACCCCATCGAAGCCCCCAGACCCCCCCAGACCCCCCTCATTACCGACCCCATCGAAGCCCCCAGACCCCCCCTCATTACCGACCCCATCGAAGCCCCCAGACCCCCCCAGATCCCCTCAGAGCCCCAGGCCCCCCCAGACCCCCCCTCGTTACTGACCCCATCGAAGCCCCCAGACTCCCCCCGTAACCAACCCCATCGAAGCCCCCAAAGATCCCCAGAACCCCCCCAGACCCCCCCCCCATTACCGACCCTGTCGAACCCCTCAGACCCCCCCAGGACCCTCAGACCCCCCCCAGATACCCCCAGAACCCCCCCAGAACCCCCCCCCATTACCGACCCTGTCGAACCCCTCAGACCCCCCCAGATACCCCCAGACCCCCCCCCCATTACCGACCCTGTCGAACCCCTCAGACCCCCCCAGGACCCTCAGACCCCCCCCAGATACCCCCAGACCCCCCCAGACCCCCCCTCATTACCGACCCTGTCGAAGACCCCAGACCCCAGAACCCCCCTCATTACTGACCCTGTCGAACCCCTCAGACCCCCCCAGATACCCCCAGACCCCCCCAGACCCCCCCCCCCATTACCGACCCTGTCGAACCCCTCAGACCCCCCCAGGACCCTCAGACCCCCCCAGATACCCCCAGACCCCCCCAGACCCCCCCCCATTACCGACCCTGTCGAACCCCTCAGACCCCCCCAGGACCCTCAGACCCCCCCAGATACCCCCAGACCCCCCCAGACCCCCCCTCATTACCGACCCTGTCGAAGACCCCAGACCCTAGAACCCCCCAGACCCCCCCTCATTACTGACCCTGTCGAACCCCTCAGACCCCCCCAGATACCCCCAGACCCCCCCAGACCCCCCCCCCATTACCGACCCTGTCGAACTCCTCAGACCCCCCCAGGACCCTCAGACCCCCCCCAGATACCCCCAGACCCCCCCTCATTACCGACCCTGTCGAAGACCCCAGACCCCCCCAGACCCCCCCTCATTACCGACCCTGTCGAAGACCCCAGAACCCCCCCAGACCCCCCCTCATTACCGACCCTGTCGAAGACCCCAGACCCCCCCAGACCCCCCCTCATTACCGACCCTGTCGAAGACCCCAGACCCCCCCAGACCCCCCCTCATTACCGACCCTGTCGAAGACCCCCCCGGGGTTGAGGAGGAAGCGCCGGGCGAGGGCCCCGATCTGCACCGTGAAGCGGGTGTGGGGCACCAGCAGCTGGGGGGGCACGGGGGGCACCGGGTGAGGGGGGCACGGGGGGCACCGGGAATTGGGGAGGGGGCACCGGGAATTGGGGAGGGGGCACCATGAACCGGGTGTGGGGCACCAGCAGCTGTGGGGGGGCACGGGGGGCACCGGGAATTGGGGAGGGGGCACAGGGGGGCACGGGGTGAGGGGGGGACACTGGGAAATGGGGAGGGGGGCATAGGGGGGCACGGGGGGCACCGGGAAATGGGGAGGGGGCAGAGGGAGGGCACGGGGTGAGGGGGGGCACTGGGAAATGGGGAGGGGGCACGGGGGGGCACAGGGTGAGGGGGGGCACTGGGAATTGGGGAGGGGGCACGGGGGGGGCACTGGGAATGGGGGGGCACTGGGAAATGGGGGAGGCACTGGGAAATGGGGGAGACACGGGGGGCACAGCGAATTGGGGAGGGGGCACAGAGTGAGGGGGGGCACGGGGGGGCACCGGGAATTGGGGAGGGGGCACCGGGAATGAGGCGGGGGGGGCACGGGGGGGGCTCCCGGGATTTTTTGGGAACGGGGTTTTTTTTTTTTTTAGGGTCGAGCTTTTCTTGTTGGGATTTTTTGGGGTGGGGGAGGGGCGGGGTTTGGGGGTACCTTGAGGAGGGGGTTCGGGGGGGGGGGCACCTTCCTCTGGGACCCCCCCACCCCCAAAAAACACCCGGGGGGGGTCCCCAAATCTCGGGAGGCTTTTTTTAGGTGGGGGAGGGGATTTTTTCAGGCGCGGTTTGGGGTTTAGGACGGAGCTTTTCGAGTGGGGTTTTTTTGGGTGGGGGGGGTTTGGGGTACCTTGAAGAGGGGGTTTTGGGGGGGCACCTTCCCCTGGGACCCACCCACCCCAAAACACACCCGGGGGGGTCCCCAAATCTCGAGGGTTTTTTTAGGAGGGGATTTTTTAAGCTTGGCTTTTTTCAGGCGCGGTTTGGGGTTTAGGACGGAGCTTTTCGAGTGGGGTTTTTTTGTTTGGGGGGGCGGTTTTGGTTTTGGGGTACCTTGAAGACGGGGTGCTGGGGGGGCAGCTGGCGCAGGGTGGCCAGGGCGAACACCTCACCCAGCAGGTGAGCCCGCAGCAGGTGCGTGAGCCCCTCGTGCACGTGGAACTCGGCGCTGCGCACCCAGGCCTTGGCCAGAGCCCACAGCCACGGAGGGTCCCCGGGCAAGAAAATGGGCGAGTCGGGACCTGGATGCTGAGAGAGCTGTGGGGGGAACCCCGAAATGGTCATGGGGGTACCCGGGAATTCACTGGGAAGCCCTAAAGGTTCCTAAAGGACCCCAAAATGGTCATGGAGAACCCCAAAATGGTCATGGGAGACGCAGAAATTCACTGGGAACCCCTAAAGGACCCCAAAATGGTCATGAGGATACCCAGAAATGGTCATGGGAAACCCTAAATGGTCATGGAAGACCCCAAAATCATCACAGGAAACCCTAAATGGTCATGGGGAACCCCAAAATGGTCATGGGGACACCCAGAAATTCACTGGGAAGCCCAAAAAGTTCCTAAAGGGCCCCAAAATGGTCATGGGATACCCCAAAATGGTCATGGGAAACCCGGGAATTCACTGGGATCCCCTAAAGGTTCCTAAAGGACCCCAAAATGGTCATGGGACACCCAGAAATGGTCATGGGGATACCCAGAAATGGTCATGGGAAACCCTAAATGGCCATGGAAGACCCCAAAATCATCACAGGAAACCCTAAATGGTCATGGGGAACCCCAAAATGGTCATGGGGACACCCAGAAATTCACTGGGAAGCCCAAAAAGTTCCTAAAGGACCCCAAAATGGTCATGGGATACCCCAAAATGGTCATGGGAAACCCGGGAATTCACTGGGATCCCCTAAAGGTTCCTAAAGGACCCCAAAATGGTCATGGGACACCCAGAAATGGTCATGGGGATACCCAGAAATGGTCATGGGAAACCCTAAATGGTCATGGAAGACCCCAAAATCATCACAGGAAACCCTAAATGGTCATGGGGAACCCCAAAATGGTCATGGGGACACCCAGAAATTCACTGGGAAGCCCAAAAAGTTCCTAAAGGGCCCCAAAATGGTCATGGGATACCCCAAAATGGTCATGGGAAACCCGGGAATTCACTGGGATCCCCTAAAGGTTCCTAAAGGACCCCAAAATGGTCATGGGACACCCAGAAATGGTCATGGGGATACCCAGAAATGGTCATGGGAAACCCTAAATGGTCATGGAAGACCCCAAAATCATCACAGGAAACCCTAAATGGTCATGGGGAACCCCAAAATGGTCATGGGGACACCCAGAAATTCACTGGGAAGCCCAAAAAGTTCCTAAAGGGCCCCAAAATGGTCATGGGATACCCCAAAATGGTCATGGGAAACCCGGGAATTCACTGGGATCCCCTAAAGGTTCCTAAAGGACCCCAAAATGGTCATGGGACACCCAGAAATGGTCATGGAGATACCCAGAAATGGTCATGGGAAACCCTAAATGGTCATGGAAGACCCCAAAATCATCACAGGAAACCCTAAATGGTCATGGGGAACCCCAAAATGGTCATGGGGACACCCAGAAATTCACTGGGAAGCCCCAAAGGTTCCTAAAGGACCCCAAAATGGTCATGGAGAACCCCAAAATGGTCATGGGAGACGCAGAAATTCACTGGGAACCCCTAAAGGACCCCAAAATGGTCATGAGGATACCCAGAAATGGTCATGGGAAACCCTAAATGGTCATGGAAGACCCCAAAATCATCACAGGAAACCCTAAATGGTCATGGGGAACCCCAAAATGGTCATGGGGACACCCAGAAATTCACTGGGAAGCCCCAAAGGTTCCTAAAGGACCCCAAAATGGTCATGGGATACCCCAAAATGGTCATGGAAGACCCCAAAATGGTCATGGGAAACCCGGGAATTCATTGGGATCCCCTAAAGGTTCCTAAAGGACCCCAAAATGGTCATGGGACACCCAGAAATGGTCATGGGGATACCCAGGAATGGTTATGGGGACCCCTAAAGATCATGGGGATACCCAGGAATCCACTGGGAAACCCTAAAGGTTCCTAAAAACCCCAAAACGGTCATGGGGATACCCAGGAATTCACTGGGAACCCCTAAAGGTTCCTAAAGGACCCCAAAATGGTCATGGGGCACCCAAAAATGGTCATGGGAAAGCCCAGAAAAAATCATGGGAACCCCAAATGGTCATGGGACACCCAGAAATTCATAGAGAAGCTCAAAAGGTTCCTAAAGGACCCCAAAATGGTCATGGGACACCCAGAAATGGTCATGGAGAACCCCAAAATGGTCATGGGAGACGCAGAAATTCACTGGGAACCCCTAAAGGACCCCAAAATGGTCATGAGGATACCCAGAAATGGTCATGGGAAACCCTAAATGGTCATGGAAGACCCCAAAATCATCACAGGAAACCCTAAATGGTCATGGGGACACCCAGAAATTCACTGGGAAGCCCAAAAAGTTCCTAAAGGACCCCAAAATGGTCATGGGATACCCCAAAATGGTCATGGGAAACCCGGGAATTCACTGGGATCCCCTAAAGGTTCCTAAAGGACCCCAAAATGGTCATGGGACACCCAGAAATGGTCATGGGGATACCCAGAAATGGTCATGGGAAACCCTAAATGGTCATGGAAGACCCCAAAATCATCACAGGAAACCCTAAATGGTCATGGGGAACCCCAAAATGGTCATGGGGACACCCAGAAATTCACTGGGAAGCCCAAGAAGTTCCTAAAGGGCCCCAAAATGGTCATGGGATACCCCAAAATGGTCATGGGAAACCCGGGAATTCACTGGGATCCCCTAAAGGTTCCTAAAGGACCCCAAAATGGTCATGGGACACCCAGAAATGGTCATGGGGATACCCAGAAATGGTCATGGGAAACCCTAAATGGTCATGGAAGACCCCAAAATCATCACAGGAAACCCTAAATGGTCATGGGGAACCCCAAAATGGTCATGGGGACACCCAGAAATTCACTGGGAAGCCCAAAAAGTTCCTAAAGGGCCCCAAAATGGTCATGGGATACCCCAAAATGGTCATGGGAAACCCGGGAATTCACTGGGATCCCCTAAAGGTTCCTAAAGGACCCCAAAATGGTCATGGGACACCCAGAAATGGTCATGGGGATACCCAGAAATGGTCATGGGAAACCCTAAATGGTCATGGAAGACCCCAAAATCATCACAGGAAACCCTAAATGGTCATGGGGAACCCCAAAATGGTCATGGGGACACCCAGAAATTCACTGGGAAGCCCCAAAGGTTCCTAAAGGACCCCAAAATGGTCATGGAGAACCCCAAAATGGTCATGGGAGACGCAGAAATTCACTGGGAACCCCTAAAGGACCCCAAAATGGTCATGAGGATACCCAGAAATGGTCATGGGAAACCCTAAATGGTCATGGAAGACCCCAAAATCATCACAGGAAACCCTAAATGGTCATGGGGAACCCCAAAATGGTCATGGGGACACCCAGAAATTCACTGGGAAGCCCAAAAAGTTCCTAAAGGGCCCCAAAATGGTCATGGGATACCCCAAAATGGTCATGGAAGACCCCAAAATGGTCATGGGAAACCCGGGAATTCATTGGGATCCCCTAAAGGTTCCTAAAGGACCCCAAAATGGTCATGGGACACCCAGAAATGGTCATGGGGATACCCAGGAATGGTTATGGGGACCCCTAAAGATCATGGGGATACCCAGGAATCCACTGGGAAACCCTAAAGGTTCCTAAAAACCCCAAAACGGTCATGGGGATACCCAGGAATTCACTGGGAACCCCTAAAGGTTCCTAAAGGACCCCAAAATGGTCATGGGGCACCCAAAAATGGTCATGGGAAAGCCCAGAAAAAATCATGGGAACCCCAAATGGTCATGGGACACCCAGAAATTCATAGAGAAGCTCAAAAGGTTCCTAAAGGACCCCAAAATGGTCATGGGACACCCAGAAATGGTCATGGAGAACCCCAAAATGGTCATGGGAGACGCAGAAATTCACTGGGAACCCCTAAAGGACCCCAAAATGGTCATGGGACACCCCAAAAGGTTCATTGGGAACCCAAAAAGGTTCAGGCCCCCCCCCCATTCTCAGCCCCTCCCGTTTCAGATTCTCCCCCATTTTTGGGGGTCTCCCCCCATTTTTGGGGTTTTACCCCCATTTTTCGGGTTCTCCCCCCAATTTTGGGGTCCCTCCCTCCATTTTTGGGGTCCCCCCGGGTTTTTGGGGTCCCCCAGGATGGGATAAGAGCCGCTTTCCCCCCCAGACCCTCCCATTCCCAGTTGGAATCCACCCCCACTTGGGAAATCCCCCCACTCTCAAACCCCCCATTTTTGGGTTCTCCCCCCATTTTTGGGGTCCCCCCACCATTTTTGGGGGTCCCCTCCTCCATTTTTGGGGTCCTCTCCCCCATTTTTGGGGTCCCCCCGGGTTTTGGGGTCACACCTGGATGGGATAAGAGGCACTGTTCTCCCAAGTCCCCCCATTCCCACCGGGAATCCCCCCCACTCTCAGCTCCCAATTTTTGGGTTTTACCCCCATTTTTCGGGGTCTCCCCCCAATTTTGGGGTACCCCCCTCCATTTTTGGGGTCCCCCCGGGTTTTTGGGGTCCCCCAGGATGGGATAAGAGCCGCTTTCCCCCCCAGACCCTCCCATTCCCAGTTGGAATCCACCCCCACTTGGGAAATCCCCCCACTCTCAAACCCCCCATTTTTGGGTTCTCCCCCCATTTTTCGGGTTCTCCCCCCAATTTTGGGGGTCCCCCCTCCATTTTTGGGGTCCTCTCCCCCATTTTTGGGGTCCCCCCCTCCATTTTTGGGGTCCCCCAGGATGGGATAAGAGCCGCTTTCCCCCCCCAGACCCTCCCATTCCCAGTTGGAATCCACCCCCACTTGGGAAATCCCCCCACTCTCAAACCCCCCATTTTTGGGTTCTCCCCCCATTTTTCGGGTTCTCCCCCCAATTTTGGGGGTCCCCCCTCCATTTTTGGGGTCCTCTCCCCCATTTTTGGGGTCCCCCCCTCCATTTTTGGGGTCCCCCAGGATGGGATAAGAGCCGCTTTCCCCCCCCAGACCCTCCCATTCCCAGTTGGAATCCACCCCCACTTGGGAAATCCTCCAATTTTTCAGGTTCTACCCCCATTTTTGGGGGTCCCCCCTCCATTTTTGGGGTCCCCCCGGGTTTTGGGGTCGCACCTGGATGGCGAGGGGCCGCAGTTCCCCGTCGGGGCGCTGGTGCAGGAGGCAAAGGGGGGCGGCCACGAAGGTGGGGCGGCCGTCGATGAGGGCGGTGGGGAGCCCATCGAGCACCCCATAATCGGCCAGGTAAATGTTCCCCGCCTGGGGGGACACCGGGGGGGTCACCCCAAAAATCCTGGGGCACCCCAAAATCCAGCGGGGCACCCCAAAATCTTGGGGACAACCCCAAAATCCTGGGAATAACCCGCAAAAATTTGGGGGGGGGACCCCAAATCCCAGCACCCCGGAATCGGCCAGGGGAGTGTTCCCTGCTTGGGGGGGCACCGGGGGGGGGGGCACCCCAAAAATCCTGGGGCAGCCCAAAATCTGGGGTACCCCAAAATCCTGTGGTCCCCAACCTCTCTGGGACCCCCCAAACATCTGGGGCACCCCAAATCCTGGGGTCACCCCAAATCCTGGGATCCCCCCAAATCCTGGGACTTCCCAAACACCTGGGACCCCCCCAAATCCTGGGGTCCTCATCCTCCCTGGGACCCCCAAAAATCCTGGGACCCCCCAAATCCTGGGACACCCCAAATACTTGGGACCCCCTAAATCCTGGGACTGCCCCAAACACCTGGGACCCCCCCAAATTCTGGGGTCCCCACCCTCCCTGGGACCCCCCAAATCCTGGGGTTACCCCAAATCCTGGGACCCCCAAAATCCTGGGACCCCCAAAATCCTGGGGTCCTCATCCTCCCTGGGACCCCCCCAAACATCTGAGACCCCCCAAATCCTGGGGTCCCCCAAATCCTGGGACCCCCCAAACACCTGGGACCCCCCAAATACCTGGGACCCCTCCAAATGCCTGGGACCCCCCCAAATACTTGGGACCCCCTCAAACCCTGGGGTCCCCCAAATCCTGGGACCTCCCCAAACACCTGGGACCCCCCAAATCCTGGGACCCCCCAAATCCTGGGGTCCCCACCTTCCCTGGGACCCCCCAAATCCTGGGACCCCTCCAATCCTGTGGTTCCACCCCCCCCCCCCCCCCCCCCCCCCCCCCATTTCCTGGTTCCCCTCCCAGATTTGGGGTTTTTTGGGGTTTTTTTGGGGGTTTTTTTTGGGTTTTTGGGGTGCCGGGGGTCGCTCACCTCCATCTCCCTGCCCAGGGAGGTGCCGGGGCCGAGGCTGGGGGCCACCATCGGGGCGGTGACGGGGAAGTTGGGGGGCAGGCGGGGGCAGCGGCGCAGCAGGACGGGGTTCACCCCGCTCAGGAACTGCTCCCCGAAAAACGCGTCCTCCTGCCAGTGCTGCACCACGTACTCTGGGGGGCACGGGGACACTTGGGGACACCTGGGGACACCTCAGGGACACCTCAGGGACACCTGGGAACCCCCCCTGACCCCTTCATGTCCCCCCCTGGGATCCCCCAAATTCCTGGGACACCCCCAGGTTCCCTCCAATGTCCCCTCAGTTCCCTCTGGTGACTCCGTGTGTGTCCCCCCAATGTCCCCAGACCCCCCCCCCCCCCAGTGTCCCCCCATGTCCCCAATATCCCAAATCCTCCCAATCCCCCTCCAACGTCCCCAATGCCCCAAGACCTCCCCATGGCCCTGCTGTCCCCAATGTCCCCAATCCCCTCAACATCCCCAATATCCCAAATCCCCGCCAACCCCCACAATGTCCCCCATGTCCCCACAATGTCCCCAATGTCCCCAATGTCCCTGCCAAGTCCCAAATGTCCCTGTGACCACCTCAGTGTCCCCATGTCCCCCCAAGTCCCCATGTCCCCAATTCCCTGTGTCCCCCCAATGTCCCCCCTAAGTCCCCAATGTCCTTGTGTCCCCCCAATGTCCCCAATCCCCACAATGTCCCAATGTCCCCAATACCCCCAGACTCCCCAATGTCCCCAATGCCCCCAATGTCCCCACTGTCCCCAATCCCCACAATGTCCCCGCTGTCCCCCATGTCCCCAATGTCCCCAATGCCCACAATGTCCCCAGTCCCCCCAATGTCCCCAATGTCCTCCCAGTGTCCCCAAGACCCCAATGTCCCCCATGTCCCCAACGGCCCCAGACCCCACAATGTCCCCAATGTCCCTGCTGTCCCCAATGTCCCCAATACCCCCAGACTCCCCAGTGTCCCCAATGTCCCCAATGTCCACAATGCCCCCAGACCCCAGTGTCCCTGCTGTCCCCAATGTCCCCAGACCCCCCAATGTCCCCAATACCCCCAGACCCCCCAGTGTCCCCAAAGCCCCCAATGTCCCCAATACCCCAATGCCCCAAATCCCCCCAATGCCCCCAGACCCCCCAATGTCCCTGCTGTCCCCAATGTCCCCCACATCTCCAATGTCCCCAATCCCCCCCATGTCCCCAAAGCCCCCAGACCCCCCAGTATCCCCAATGTCCCCAATGCCCCCAGACTCCCCAGTGTCCCTGCTGTCCCTCATGTCCCCAATCCCCACAATGTCCCTGCTGTCCCCACTGTCCCCAATGTCCCCAGTAACGTCCCCAATGCCCCCAATCCCCACAATGTCCCCCATGTCCCCGCTGTCCCCACTGTCCCCGCTGTCCCCACTGTCCCCACTGTCCCCAATGCCCCCAATCCCCACAATGTCCCCACTGTCCCCCATGTCCCCGCTGTCCCCAATGCCCCCAATGTCCCCACTGTCCCCAATCCCCACAATGTCCCCACTGTCCCCCATGTCCCCCGTGTCCCCACTGTCCCCCATGTCCCCACTGTCCCCCATGTCCCCGCTGTCCCCACCGGTGACGGGGGTGTGGAAGCAGCGGAACACGCGTGTCATGGCCTCCACGCTGGGCCAGGAGCTGGGCCGGGCCAGGAACCCTCGCAGCTTGGCCTCCAGGTTCCTGGGGGGGGACATTGAGGGGACATTGGGGACAGCGGGGGGACAGGAGGGCATTGGGGTCACACGGCAGCACTGGGGATTTGGGGGGACATGGGGACATTGGGGACTTGGGGGACACAGGGACTTGGGGAGTCTTGGGGACATTGGGGACAGTAGGAATATTGGGGACAGTGGGGACTTGGGGGACACAGGGACTTGGGGGGTCTTGGGGACATTGGGGACAGTGGGGGCTTGGGGGGACATGGGGACATTGGGGACATTGGGGACAGTGGGGATAGTGGGGACTTGGGGGGACATTGGGACATTGGTCACAGGGACATTGGGGACTTGGTGGGGACATGGGGACATTGGGGGGACACAGGGAATTGGGGACATGGGGACTTGGGGGGACATGGGGACACTGAGGTGGTCACAGGGACATTTGGGACTTGGCAGGGACATTGGGGACATTGGGGACATTGAGGGGACATTGGGGACATTGGGGGGACATTGGGGACTTTGGGGGGACATTGGGGGGACACAGGGAATTGGGGACATGGGGACTTGGGGGGACATGGGGACACTGAGGTGGTCACAGGGACATTGGGGACATTGGGGGGACATTGGGGACTTTGGGGGGACATTGGGGGGACACAGGGAATTGGGGACATGGGGACTTGGGGGGACATGGGGACACTGAGGTGGTCACAGGGACATTGGGGACATTGGGGGGACATTGGGGACTTTGGGGGGACACTGGGGACTGGGGGGGACATTGGGGATATTGGGTGCTCACAGGGACACTGGGGACTTGGCAGGGACATGGGGACATTGGGGTGGCACTGGGGACATTGGGGACTTGGGGGAACATTGGGGGGACACTGGGGACAGTGGGGGGACATTGGGGATATTGGGGGGACACTGGGGACTGGGGGGGACATGGGGTGGTCACAGGGAACATCGGGGACTTGGCGGGGACATGGGGACATTGGGGGGACATTTGGGACTGGGGGGACATTGGGGACATTGGGGGACACTGGGGTGGTCACAGGGACATTTGGGACTTGGCGGGGACATTGGGGACACTGGGGGGACATGGGGACATTGGGGACTTTGGGGGGACATTGGGGACTTGGGGGGACATTGGGTTGGCATTGGGGACACTGGGGACAGTGGGGGACATGGGGGGGGGACACTGGGGACAGTGGGGGGGCAGGTGGAGCAGACCGGGGGACGCAGGAGGGGACAGGAGGACACGGAGGGGACACGGAGGGGACAGGGACGGGTGTGGGGGGGGGACACCCGAGGGGGCTCGGTGGGGGTGGGGCTGGATTTTGGGGTCAGGAGAGGGGTCAGAGGTCAGTGGTCAGTCAGGGGTTGGGGTCAGGAACGGTCAAGGGCCAGACAAGGGGTCAGTGGTCAGGCAGGGGTCAGCCAGAGGTCAAGGGTCAGGCAGGGACTGGGGGGTCAGGGCTGGGTCAGTGGTCACTCAGTGGTCACTCAGGGGTCAGTGGTCACTCAGCGGTCACTCAGCGGTCACTCACGTGGCGCTGCCCCATAGGTAAAAGGCCGTGGCCTTGGGCAGGGAGCAGCTCAGGGGTCAGACAGGGGTGAGGGGTGGGTCAGGGATTGGGGGTCAGTGGTCACTCAGGGGTCAGTGGTCACTCAGCGGTCACTCAGCGGTCACTCACGCGGCGCTGCCCCGCAGGTAGAAGGCCGTGGCCTTGGGCAGGGAGTAGCTCAGGTCGGGATCCAGGGGTGTCCCGTGGGGCAGCGCCCAGGGCAGGCCGGGGGCAAACGGGGCCAGCCTGGGGGGACACGGGGACAGCGAGGGGTCACAGGGGGGACAACACCGGGGAGGGGACACAGGGACACACCTGGGGGGGGACAGGGACACACCTGGAGGGGGACACAGGGACAGGGGTCACAGGAGGGTGACAACACCGGAGAGGGGACAGGGACACACCTGGGGGGACACAAACACACCTGGGGGGACACAGGGACACACCTGGGGGGACAAACACACCTGGGGGGACACAGGGACACACCTGGAAAGGGACAGGGACACACCTGGGGACACAAACACACCTGGAGGGGGACAGGGACACACCTGGGGACACAGGGACACACCTGGTGACACAAACACACCTGGAGGGGGACAGGGACACACTTGGAGAGGGACAGAGACACACCTGGGGACACAAACACACCTGGGGGGACACAGGGACACCCCTGGGTGTGCCACACCCCTGCAGGTGACACGATGCCACCTGTCCCTCACCTGTAACGCCGGCGCTGCTGCACCAGGTGCCTCCGGCGCTGCCGCTGCAGCCGCGGGTGCCGCTCCATGGCCGGCGTGGTGGCTGCGGGGACATCGTCGGGGACATCGTCAGGGGCGTGGGGGGACAGTCAGGTGTCCCTGGGTGTCCCCCAGGTGTCCCCCGGGTGTCCCCACCTGTGCCCTCGGGCAGCTCCCAGGTGCCGTAGCCCTCGAGCCAGCGGTAGCACGGGAAGTGGAAGGGCCCGGCGTGGGCGGCGTCATCGGGGTCACCTGCGGGGACACCGGTGTCACCTGCGGCGGTGACGTCACCTCTCACATCACCGGTGTCACCTGCAGGGGTGACGTCACCTCTCACATCACCAGTGTTACCCGCGAGGGTGACGTCACCTCTCACATCACCGGTGTCACCTGCGGCGGTGACGTCACCTCTCACACCACCGGTGTCACCCGCGAGGGTGACGTCACCTCTCACATCACCGGTGTCACCTGCGGCGGTGACGTCACCTCTCACACCACCGGTGTCACCCGTGGGGGCGATGTCACCTCTCACATCACCGGTGTCACCCGCGGGGGCGACGTCACCTCTCACATCACCAGTGTCACCCGCGGTGGTGACGTCACCTCTCACACCACCGGTGTCACCCGCGGGGGCGATGTCACCTCTCACATCACCGGTGTCACCCGTGGGGGCGATGTCACCTCTCACATCACCAGTGTCACCCGCGGTGGTGACGTCACCTCTCACACCACCGGTGTCACCCGCGGGGGTGACGTCACCTCTCACATCACCGGTGCCACCCGCAGGGGTGACGTCACCTCTCACATCACCGGTGTCACCCGCGGGGGTGACGTCACCTCTCACATCATGGGTGTCACCGGCGGGGGTGACGCCGCCTGTACTGTCACAGGTGTCACCTGCGGGGGTGATGTCACCCACAGTGTCCCAGGTGTCACTTTTAGAGCTGGTGACATCACCTAAAATACCACAGGTGTCACCTACAGAGATGACATCATCTATAGCGTCACAAGCGTCCCCTACAGAGATTGTGACGTCACCCGCAGCGCCACAGGTGTCACCCACGGAAGTGGCGTCACCTGTGGTGTCACAGCTGTCACCTGCGGAGGTTGTGACACCACCCACAGCGTGAGAGGTGTCGCTTTCCTGAGTGGTGACATCACCTGTGCCATCGCAGGTGTCACCTGTGGCACTGCCGATGTCACCTGCGGTATCACACCCATTACCTGTGGCACTGCCAATGTCGCCTGTGCCATCGCAGGTGTCACCTGTGCCATCACAGGTGGCACCTGTGGCACTGCTGATGTCACCTGTGCCATGACAGGTGGCACCTGTGGCAGCGCCGATGTCACCTGTGCCATCACAGATGTCACCCATGGCACTGCCAATGTCACCTGCGCCATCACAGGTGTCACCTGTAGCACTGCCAATGTCACCTGTGCCATCGCAGGCGTCACCCGTGGCATTGCTGATGTCACCTGGACCGCCACAGGTGTCACCTGTGGCACTGCCGATGTCCCTGCAGTGTCACCGCCCTCACCTGTGGTGGCAGTGCCGATGTCACCCTCGGTGTCCTCAGGCTCCTCCTCCTCCTCTGGCTCCTCCTCCAGCTCCTCCTCCTCCGGCTCCTCCTCCTCATCGGTGTCCCCTGTCCCCTCACTGTCCCCTGTCCCCTCGTCCTCTGTCCCCTCATCCTCCGTCACCTCGTCCTCGCTGTCCTCTTCCTCCTCCCCGCTGTCCTCGCTGTCCCCGTGCTCTGCGGTGTCCCCGGCGGTGTCCCCAAACTGTCCCCACACGCTGAGGGTCTCCAGGTACCAGGAGCTCTCAGGGAGGCCCCCGCAGGGCCCCTTGTGCACCTGCACGAGCAGCAGCCGCCCCAGGGGACGGGGGACATGGACGGTGTACTCTGTCACCTGTGGGGGGACAATGGGGACAGCGTTACTGTGTCAGTGTGTCACTGGCGCTGTGTCACTGTGTCACTGTCAGTGTGTCACTGTGTCACCGTCACTGTCAGTGTGTCACTGTCACTGTATCACTCTGTGTCACTGTGTCACTGTCGCTGTGTCGCTGTCGCTGCGTCACTGCATCACTGTCATTGTCAGTGTCACTATGTCACTGTCACTGTGCCCCTGCGTCACCATCGCTGTCACTGTTGCTGTGTCACCGTCACTATCAGTGTCACTGTGTCACTGTTGCTGTGTCACTGTCAGTGTGTCACTGTGTCACCGTCACTGTGTCACTGTCGCTGTGTCACTGTGTCACCGTCACTGTGTCACCGTCACTGTCACTGTCAGTGCGTCACTGTGTCACTGTGACTGTGTCCCCTTTTTGGGGGTCTTGGGGACACCTGGGTCTCTTTTAGGAGTCTTGGGGACATCTGGGTCCCTTTTGGGGGTCTTGGGGACACTGTCAGTGTGTCACTGCCAGCGTGTCACTATGTCACTGTCACTGTGTCACTGCGTCACTACCACAATGTCACTATCACTGCGTCACTGTGTCACTTTCACTGTGTCACTTTTGCTGTATCACTGTCACTGTCACTGTATCACCGTGTCACCATCTCTGCGTCACTGTCGCTGTCACTTTCACTGTGTCACTGTCGCTGTGTCACTGTCACTGTGTCACTGTGTCACCATCACTGTCACTGTGTCACCGTCACTGTCACTGTCAGTGTGTCAGTGTGTCACTGTCACTGTGTCACTGTGTCACCGTCACTGTCAGTGTGTCACCGTGTCACTGTGACTGTGTCCCCTTTTTGGGGGTCTTGGGGACACCTGGGTCTCTTTTAGGGGTCTTGGGGACATCTGGGTCCCTTTTGGGGGTCTTGGGGACACGGTCAGTGTGTCACTGCCAGCGTGTCACTGTGTCACTATCACTGTGTCACTGTGTCACTTTCACTGTGACGCTTTCACTGTATCACTGTCACTGTCACTGTGTCACTGTATCACTGTGTCACCATCACTGTGTCATTGTCACTGTCACTTTCAGTGTCACTGTCACTGTGTCACCATCACTGTCAGTGTGTCACTGTCAGTGTCACTGTGTCACTGTATCACTGTGTCACCATCACTGTGTCATTGTCACTGTCACTTTCAGTGTCACTGTCACTGTGTCACCATCACTGTCAGTGTATCACTGTCAGTGTCACTGTGTCACTGTGTCACCGTCACTGTCACTGTCAGTGTGTCACTGTAGCTGTGTCACTGTGTCACCGTCACTGTGTCATTGTCACTGTATCACTGTATCACTGTCACCATCACTGTGTCACCATCTGTGTCATTGTCACTGTGTTGCTGTCACTGTGTCGCTGTCACTGCGTCACTATCAGTGTGTCACCGTGTCACTATCAGTGTCACTCTCACTGTCAGCGTGTCACTGTGTCACTGTCACTGTGTGTCACTGTCACTGTGTCACTGTCACTGTGTCACCGTCACTGTCACTGTCAGTGTGTCACCACCTTTTTCTCACTGTCACTGTGTCGCTGTCACTGTGTGTCACTGTCAGTGTGTCACTGTCACTGTGTCACCGTCTCTGTCTCACTGTCACTATCAGCGTGTCACTGTCACTGTGTCACTCTCAGTGTGTTATTGTCACTGTGTCGCTGTCACCGTGTCACTGTCAGTGTGTCACTGTCATTGTGTCACTATCACTGTCAGTGTGTCACCGTCTCTGTCTCACTGTCACTGTGTCGCTGTCACTGTCAGTGTGTCACTGTCACTGTCAGTGTGTCACTGTCAGTATGTCACTGTCACTGTGTCACTATCAGTGCCTCACTGTCATGATCAGCGTGTCACTGTCTCCGTGTCACCGTGTCAGTGCGTCACTGTGTCACTGTCACTATGTCACCATCTCTGTCACTGTGTCACTGCCACTGTATCACTGTCTCTGTCCCACTGTGTCACTTCCACTGTATCACTTTTATTGTGTCACTATCACTGTGTCGCTGTGTTGCCATCTCTGTCTCGCTGTCACTGTCAGTGTGTCACTGTCACTGTCAGTGTCACTCTCTGTGTCACTGTCACTGTCACTGTCGCTGTCACCGTCGCTGTCACTGTCAGTGCGTCACTGTCACTGTGTCACTGTCACTGTCTCACTGTCACTGTGTCGCCATCTCTGTCTCACTGTCACTATCAGTGTGTCGCTGTCCCTGTGTCACTGTCACTGTGTCGCCACCTCTGTCTCACTGTCACTGTCAGTGTTTCACTGTTACTGTGTCACTATCACTGTCAGCATGTTACTGTCACTGTGTCGCCATCTCTGTCTCACTGTCGCTGTCAGTGTGTTGCTGTCACTGTATCACACACAGCTCACACTGTGTCACCTGTACAGGGAACATCAACAGGGACACTGGGGACAGTGTCACTGTCACACCTCATACTCTGCCACCTGTGAGGACAATGGGGACAGTGGGGACAGTGTCACCGCCTCAGTGTGTCACCTGTACAGGGGACGTCAATGGGGACACTGGGGACAGCACTGTCTGTGTGTCATTGTCACCGAACCAGGTACTTGGTCACCTGTACAGGGGACACAACTGTCACCGTGTCAGCGTGTCCCTGTCACCGAGCCAGGCACTCAGTCACCCAAGGGGACACTGGGGACATCGGTGGGGACATTGTCACCAAAGCGGGTACTTGGTCACCTGTGGGGACACAGGGACTGTCACTGCAGTGCTGCCACCATCACCAGGCCACCATTGTCACCATCGCTGTGTCACCATCACCGTGCCACCGTTGTCACCATCGCTGCGTCGCCTGTGTCCCCATCACCAGGCCACCGTTGTCACCATTGCTGTGTCACCTTTGTCACCATCACCAGGCCACCGTTGTCACCATCGCTGCGTCCTCTTTGTCCCCATCACTAGGCCACCATTGTCACCATCGCTGTGTCACCATCACCGTGCCACCGTTGTCACCATCGCTGCGTCACCTGTGTCCCCATCACCAGGCCACCGTTGTCACCATTGCTGTGTCACCTTTGTCACCATCACCAGGCCACCGTTGTCACCATCGCTGCGTCCTCTTTGTCCCCATCACTAGGCCACCATTGTCACCATCGCTGTGTCACCATCACCGTGCCACCGTTGTCACCATTGCTGTGTCACCTTTGTCACCATCACCAGGCCACCGTTGTCACCATCACTGCGTCCTCTTTGTCCCCATCACCAGGCCACCATTGTCACCATCGCTGTGTCACCATCACCGTGCCACCTTTGTCACCATCACCAGGCCACCGTTGTCACCATCGCTGTGTCACCTTTGTCACCATCACCAGGCCACCGTTGTCACCATTGCTGCGCCACCTGTGTCACCACCACCGTGCCACCGTTGTCACCATCGCCGTGTTACTGTCACCACGTCACCACTGCTGCCACCATCACCGTGCCACCGTTGTCACCATCGCTGCATCCCCTTTGTCACCACCACCGTGCCACTGTTGTCACCATCGCTGTGTCCCCTTTCTCACCATCACCATGCCACCGTTGTCACCATCGCTGTGCCACCTTTGTCACCACCGTGCCACCATTGTCACCATCACTGTGTCCCCTTTCTCACCACCACCGTGCCACCATTGTCATCATCGCTGTGTTATTGTCACCACATCACCACCGCTGCCACCACCACCACCGTGCCACCGTTATCACCACCTCTGTGCCACCTTTGTCACCACCACCGTGCCACTGCTGTCACCATTGCTGTGCCGCCGCCGTCCCCACTGCTGCGTCACTGCTGTCACCACCACCGTGCCACCGATGCCACCATCTCTGTGTCACCTTTGTCACCACCGTGCCACCGCTGTCGCATCGCCGTGCCACCACCACCACGTCACCGAGCCACCATCACCCGCTGCGAAAGCGTCACCGGTGTCACCATCGTTGCGTCACCGCTGTCACCGCTGCTGCGTCCCCACCACCGGGCCAGCACTGCTGTGTCACCGCTGTCCCCAGCACCCACTGGGGGACGGTGTCACCGTGCCACCGCCCTGCAGCGGCACTGCCACACCACTGTGCCACCACCCCCGTGGCCCCGCCCCACCCTGCCGGGGATGGCGACACCGTCCCTGTGTCCCCAGGGCCACCCACGGAGGTTCACCTGCCACAGCCCCGCCCTGGGTGTCACCCCCACGTCACCGAGTGCCCCCCACCCCCCTCAATGCCCACGTCCCCTTTTTGGGGGGGCTGGGGGACACCGGGGTCCCTTTTTGGGGGTCTTGGGGACATTTGGGTCCCTTCTGGAACTCTTGGGGACACCTGGGTCCCTTTTGGGGGGCCTTGGGGACATCTGGGTCCCTTTTGGGGGGGGTTTGGGACATCTGGGTCCCTTTTGGGGGTCTTGGGGACACCTGGGTCCCCTTTTGAGGGGTCTTGGGGACACCTGGGTCCCTTTTGGGGGTCTTGGGGACACCTGGGTCCCCTTTTGAGGGGTCTTGGGGACACCTGGGTCCCTTTTGAGGGGTCTTGGGTACACCTGGGTCCCCTTTTGAGGGGTCTTGGGGACACCTGGGTCCCTTTTGGGGGGTCTTGGGTACACCTGGGTTCCCTTTTGAGGGTCTTGGGGACATCTGGGTCCCTTTTGGGGGGGGTTTGGGACATCTAGGTCCGTTTTTGAGGGTCTTGGGGCCACCTGGGTCCCTTTTGGGGGGGGTTGGGGACATCTGGGTCCCTTCTGAGGGGGCTGGGGGACACCGGGGTCCCTTTTTGGGGCTCTTGGGGACATTTGGGTCCCTTCTGGAACTCTTGGGGACACCTGGGTCCCTTTTGGGGGGCCTTGGGGACATCTGGGTCCCTTTTGGGGGGGGGTTGGGACATCTGGGTCCCTTTTGGGGGTCTTGGGGACACCTGGGTCCCCTTTTGAGGGGTCTTGGGGACACCTGGGTCCCTTTTGGGGGTCTTGGGGACACCTGGGTCCCCTTTTGAGGGGTCTTGGGGACACCTGGGTCCCTTTTGAGGGGTCTTGGGGACACCTGGGTTCCCTTTTGAGGGGTCTTGGGGACACCTGGGTTCCCTTTTGAGGGTCTTGGGGACATCTGGGTCCCTTTTGGGGGGGGTTTGGGACATCTGGGTCCGTTTTTGAGGGTCTTGGGGACACCTGGGTCCCTTTTGGGGGGTCTTGGGGACATCTGGGTCCCTTCTGGGGGGGCTGGGGGACACCGGGGTCCCTTTTTGGGGGTCTTGGGGACATTTGGGTCTCTTCTGGAACTCTTGGGGCACCTGGGTCCCTTCTGGAGGTCTTGGGGCCACCTGGGTCCCTTTTTGGGGGGGTTGGGGACATCTGGGTCCCTTCTGGGGGGGCTGGGGGACACCGGGGTCCCTTTTTGGAGGTCTTGGGGACATTTGGGTCCCTTCTGGAACTCTTGGGGACACCTGGGTCCCTTCTGGAGGTCTTGGGGACACCTGGGTCCCTTTTGGGGGGTGCTGCTGCTCCCTGAGGGGACCCAGATGTCCCCCAAAATCCCCCAAAGGGACCCAGGTGTCCTCCAGCCCCCCCCCCCCATCCCGCTAAGACTGTCCTGCCCCCCTCCCCCTCCCCCAGAGGTGACACAGCCCCCCCCAAACATCCCCCAGACCCCCCCAAACACCCCCCAACTCCCCCTAAGACCCTCCGGACCCCCTCAGAGCTGACACAGCCCCCCCCAAACATCTCCCAGCCCCCCCAAACACCCCCCAGCTCCTCCTAAGACCCTCCTGACCCCCCCAGAGGTGACACAGCCCCCCCCAAAACATCCCCCAGACCCCCCCAAACACCCCCCAACTCCCCCTAAGACCCTCCGGACCCCCCCAGAGGTGACACTGCCCCCCCCCAAACATCCCCCAGGCCCCCCAAACACCCCCCAGCTGCCCCTAAGACCCCCCGGACCCCCCCAGAGGTGACACAGCCCCCCCCAAACAGCCCCCAGACCCCCCCAAACACCCCCCAGCTCCCCCTAAGAGGTGACACAGCCCCTCCCAAAGTCCCCCAGACCCCCCAAATCCCCCCCCGCCCCTCCCTCCCCTCAGAGCTGCCCAGGGCCTCCCCCCCCACTCCCCTCACACACCCCCGCCTTGTCCCCCTCCCCGTTTCTCACCGCGCCGCAGACGAAGTCGGGCCCCCAGCGGTCGAGGGGCGTTCTGGGGCTGCGCCCGCGGGTCCCCACGAGCGTCACGGCGATGGCGTCGCTGGTGCCGGCGGCGGGAGCGGTGCCGGTGCGGACCCGCACCCGGTACGCGGCCATGGCGGCAGCGGCTGAGGCGGTGATTGACGCGGGGCGGAGCCAATGGCGGCGGGCCTCACCGCGCTCCAGCCAATCAGAGCGCGGCGCTCAGGGGAGCGGCCAGTAGCGGCGCGGGGAGGGGAAAAGGGGCGGGGATAAGCCGTCACGTCCGCCTTCACTTCCGGCGCCGCTTCCGGGTGCGATGGACCCCGAGTTCGACGATGTGGTGGCGGTGGAGGATCTGATGGTGAGGCCACGCCCCTCAGCGCCTGGACACGCCCCTTTTTGACGGCCACACCCACCCCATGGACCCCCCCAACAGCCGCGACCCCCCCGGGCCACGCCCCTTTTGCACCCGGCCCGCGCCCCTCCGTCCCCGCTGTGCCCGCCGTGGCCACGCCCCCTCCGCCGAGGCCACGCCCCCTCCGCCGAGGCCACGCCCCCACCTGGGTGGCCACGCCCCCTCTGGGACCCCTCCCCCCCGCGCAGCTCTGGGTTTGGCCCCGCCCATTTTCGGGGTAGTCCCGCCCCCAACACGGTGTGACCCCGCCCACTAAGCAAGCCCCGCCCCCCCGTACCCCCCCAGTACTCCCAGTATCTTGTCAATATCCTTCCCAGTGCGCCCAGTGCTCCCAGTTTCCTCCCAGTTACCGCCCTCCAGTGCTCGCAGTGTCCTCCCAGTATCCTCCCTCCAGTGCTCCCAGTTTCCTCCCAGTGGCCTCCCAGTATCCTCCCTCCAGTGCTCCCAGTTTCTTCCCAGTATCCTCCCTCCAGTGCTCCCAGTGTCCTCCCAGTATCCTCCCTCCAGCGCTCCCAGTTTCTTCCCAGTATCCTCCCTCCAATGCTCCCAGTGTCCTCCCAGTATCCTCTCTCCAGTGCTCCCAGTATCCTCCCTCCAGTGCTCCCAGTATCCTCCCAGTATCCTCCCCACTGCCCCCAGTGTCTCCCCATATCCCCACTGACCTCCAGTGACCCCTCCACACCACTGATCCCTTTGACCCCCCCCGTGACCCCAGAACTCCTGACCCCGTGACCAAATGACCACGCGGCTCCTGACTCCTCCCCCGTGACCCCGTGACCCCAATGACCCCTGATGTCTCCTGACCCCACTGACCTCTGACCTCTGACCCCCGAATCCCCTGTAACTCCCTACCCACAGTGACCCTGACCCCTGTAACCCCTGATGACCCCTGACCCCATAACCCTCGACCCCGTGTCCCCATGATGGTGCCACACCCACTGACCCTTGTCCCCATGACCCCCTGGTGACCCCTGACCGCCTTGACCCCTGACCCCACATGATCCCTGCTGACCCCCCCCATCCCCCTGATGTCCCCCCGGTGTCACCCCTGATGTCCCCCGGTGTCCCCTCCTGACCCCGCTGACCCCTCCTGACCCCGGTGTCCCCCCTGACCCCCAACAGCCCCGGTGTCCCCCCTGACCCCGATGACCCCACTGACCCCCCTGACCCCGCTGACCCCCATGACCTCCGACAACCCCGGTGTCCTCTCGGTGTCCCCCCTGACCCTGCTGACCCCCGACAACCCCTGTGTCCCCCCTGACCCCACTGACCCCCATGACCCCTGACAACCCCGGTGTCCCCCACCCCCCCACTGACCCCTCCTGACCCCGATGCCACCCCCAACCCCCCACTGACCCCTCCTGACCCCACTGACCCCCCCTGACCCCACTGTCCCTCCCATCCCCCCAATGCCCCCCGGTGCCCCCCTGACCCTGCAGACCTCCCCAGTGTCCCCCCCACCCCCCACTGACCCCTTCTGACCCCAGTGTCCCCCCGGACCCCACTGACCCCTCCTGACCCCGGTGCCCCCCCCCACCTCCCTCCTGATCCCTCCTGACCCTGCTGACCTCTCCTGACCCCGATGCTCCCCCCAACCCCCCGCTGACCCCCCTGACCCTGGTGTCCCCCCTGACCCCACTGACCCCCCCACACCCCTCCTGACCCCTCCTGACCCCGATCCCCCCCCACCCCCCTGGTGTCCCCCCTGACCCCGCTGACCCCCCTGACCCTGCTGACCCTGCTGACCCCTCCGCTGTGTGCAGGCGCTGGAGCGGCGCTACGCTGCGGAGCGCCAGCAGGGGGCGCTGTCGCGGCAGTGCCGGTTCGAGTACGGCTGGGGACTCGTCCGGAGCCGCTACCAGGAGGACATCGCCCGCGGGGTGGCGCTGCTGGCCGGTGAGGGGCGGGGCCTGCAGAGGGGGCGGGGCAAGGGGCGGGGCTAATGCAGCACCACCATCGCCCGCGGGGTGGCGCTGCTGAGTGGAGGGGGCGGGGCTAACACGGGGGCGGGGCTAACACAGGGGGCGGGGCTAACGCAGCACCACCATCACCCGCAGGGTGGCGCTGCTGAGCAGAGGGGGTGGGGCTAACACAGGGGGCGGGGCTAACGCAGGGGGCGGGGCTAATGCAGCACCACCATCACCCGCGGGGTGGCGCTGCTGAGCAGAGGGGGCGGGGCTAACACAGGGGGCGGGGCTAACACAGGGGGCGGGGCTAACTCAGGGGGCGGGGCAATGGGCGGGGCTAACGCAGCACCACCATCACCCGCAGGGTGGCGCTGCTGAGCAGAGGGGGGCGCGGCTAACGCAGGGGGCGGGGCCAACACAGGGGGCGGGGCCAACGCAGGGGGCGGGGCTAATGCAGCACCACCATCGCCCGCGGGGTGGCGCTGCTGAGTGGAGGGGGCGGGGCTAACGCAGGGGGCGGGGCTAACGCAGGGGGCAGGGCTAATGCAAGGGGCGGGGCTAATGCAGCACCGCCATCGCCCGCAGGGTGGCGCTGCTGAGCACAGGGGGCGGGGCTAACGCAGGGGGCGGGGCTAACGCAGCACCACCATCGCCCGCAGGGTGGCGCTGCTGAGCAGAGGGGGCGGGGCTAACGCAGGGGGCGGGGCTAACGCAGGGGGCGGGGCAAGGGGCAGGGCTAACGCAGCACCGCCATCGCCCGCGGGGTGGCGCTGCTGAGCAGAGGGGCGGGGCCAGGCAGGAGGCGTGGCCATGGTGAGGCCATCGGGGGGCTATGAGGGGGCTTTGGGGGGGGGCTGGGGGCGCTATGGGGGCGCCATTTGGGGGTTGGGGTCTCTGGGGGGGTTCATGACCCTGTTCCTGCCCCCTCCCCCCCAGAGCTGCTGCCCGAGACCCCCCCGGAGGAGCAGCGCGATGTCCTGTTCTACCTGGCCCTGGGCAACTACCGGCTCAAGGTGGGCACACGGGGACAGCGGGGGGACAGCGGGGGGATCGGGGACATTGGGGGGACAGAGAGGAAACATGGGGGGCTCAGGGAGGTGACAGAGGTGACAGGAGGTGACAGGAGGTGGCAGAGGTGACAGAGGTGGCAGGAGGTGAAGGGAGTGGCAGGGAGGTGACGGGGGTTGGCAAAGGTGACAGGGAGGCAACAGGAGGTGACAGAAGGTGGCAAGAGGTGACAAGGAGGTGACAAAGGTGACAGGAGGTGGCAGGAGGTGACAGGAGGTGACAAGAGGTGAAGGGAGGTGACAGGAGGTGACAAGGAGGTGGCAGGAGGTGACAGAAGGTGGCAGAGGTGAGAGGAGGTGACAGGGAGGTGGCAGAGGTGACAGGAGGTGGTAGGAGGTGCCAAGAGGTGACAGGCAGTGACAGGGAGTTGGTAAAGGTGACAGAGAGGTGCCAGAGGTGCCAGGGAGGTGCCAGGGAGGTGCCAGGGAGGTGCCAGGAGGTGCCAGGAGGTGACAAAGGTGCCAGGGAGGTGGCAGGAGGTGAAGGGAGGTGCCAGAGGTGAGAGGGAGCTGATAGAAGGTGCCACGGATGCCAGGAGGTGACAGAAGGTGACAGGGAGGTGCCAGGAGGTGGCAGAGGTGCCAGGGAAGTGCCACAGGATGCCAGGAGGTGCCAGGAGGTGGCAGGAGATGCCAGGGAGGTGCCAGGGAGGTGCCAGGAGGTGCCAGGAGGTGCCGCAGGATGCCAGGAGGTGCCGCGGGTGTCCCCACAGGAGTACGAGCGCTCGCTGGAGCACCTGGAGCGGCTCCTGGCAGCGGAGCCCCAGAACCCGCAGGTGCTGCGCCTGCGGAGCCGCGTCCGGAGCCGCCTGAGGCGCGGTGAGGGGACAGCGGGGACGGGGGGGGGACGCGGGACCCACAGTGACCCCCAGTGACCCCAGAGTGACCCCAGAGTGACCCCCCCGAGTCACCCCAGAATGACCCCAGAGTGACCCCAGGGACCCCCCCAGAGTGACCCCCCTGAGACACCCCAAAGTGACCCCGAAGTGACCCCAGAGTGACCCCAGAATGACCCCAGAGTGGCCCCAGGGACCCCCCGAGTCACCCCCCCGAGTCACCCCAGAGTGACCCCAGAATGACCCCAGGGACCCCCCAGTGACCCAAATGACCAAGGATGACCCCACAGAGACCCCCCCTGAATGACCCCAGGGACCCAAATGACCAAGGATGACCCCACAGGGACCCCCCCTGAATGACCCCAGTGACCCCCGCCACCAAGAGTGACCCCCAGTGACCCCCCCAGTGACGCCCCGTGACCCAGAGTGACCCTTAAAGCCCCAAAGTGACCCCTCAGTGACCCCAGAGACCCCCCCGAGTGACCCTGGTGACCCAGAGTGACCCCTAGAGCCCCCCCAGTGACCCAAATGACCAAGGATGACCCCACAGAGACCCCCTGAATGACCCCAGTGACCCAAATGACCAAGAGTGACCCCACAGGGACCCCCCTGAATGACCCCAGGGACCCCCCAGTGACCCAGATGACCAAGAGTGACCCCACAGGGACCCCCTGAATGACCCCAGTGACCCAAAGGATGAAGAATGACCCCATGGACCCCCCTGAATGACCCCAGGGACCCCCCAGGGACCCCCCAGGGACCCAAATGACCAAGAGTGACCCCACAGGGACCCCCCCGAATGACCCCAGTGACCCCCGCCACCAAGAGTGACCCCCAGTGACCCCCCCCAGTGACGCCCCGTGACCCAGAGTGACCCTTAAAGCCCCAAAGTGACCCCTCAGTGACCCCTCAGTGACCCCTCAGTGACCCCAGAGACCCCCCCCGAGTGACCCTGGTGACCCAGAGTGACCCCTAGAGCCCCCCCAGTGACCCAAATGACCAAGGATGACCCCACAGGGACCCCCCCTGAATGACCCCAGGGACCCAAATGACCAAGAGTGACCCCACAGGGACCCCCCCGAATGACCCCAGTGACCCCCGCCACCAAGAGTGACCCCCAGTGACCCCCCCCAGTGACGCCCCGTGACCCAGAGTGACCCTTAAAGCCCCAAAGTGACCCCTCAGTGACCCCAGAGACCCCCCCGAGTGACCCTGGTGACCCAGAGTGACCCCTAGAGCCCCCCCAGTGACCCAAATGACCAAGGATGACCCCACAGAGACCCCCTGAATGACCCCAGTGACCCAAATGACCAAGAGTGACCCCACAGGGACCCCCCTGAATGACCCCAGGGACCCCCCAGTGACCCAGATGACCAAGAGTGACCTCACAGGGTCCCCCCCGAATGACCCCAGTGACCCAAAGGATGAAGAATGACCCCATGGACCCCCCTGAATGACCCCAGGGACCCCCCAGGGACCCCCCAGGGACCCAAATGACCAAGAGTGACCCCACAGGGACCCCCCCGAATGACCCCAGTGACCCCCGCCACCAAGAGTGACCCCCAGTGACCCCCCCCAGTGACGCCCCGTGACCCAGAGTGACCCTTAAAGCCCCAAAGTGACCCCTCAGTGACCCCAGAGACCCCCCCGAGTGACCCTGGTGACCCAGAGTGACCCCTAGAGCCCCCCCAGTGACCCAAATGACCAAGGATGACCCCACAGAGACCCCCTGAATGACCCCAGTGACCCAAATGACCAAGAGTGACCCCACAGGGACCCCCCTGAATGACCCCAGGGACCCCCCAGTGACCCAGATGACCAAGAGTGACCCCACAGGGACCCCCTGAATGACCCCAGTGACCCAAAGGATGAAGAATGACCCCATGGACCCCCCTGAATGACCCCAGGGACCCCCCAGGGACCCCCCAGGGACCCAAATGACCAAGAGTGACCCCACAGGGACCCCCCCGAATGACCCCAGTGACCCCCGCCACCAAGAGTGACCCCCAGTGACCCCCCCCAGTGACGCCCCGTGACCCAGAGTGACCCTTAAAGCCCCAAAGTGACCCCTCAGTGACCCCTCAGTGACCCCTCAGTGACCCCAGAGACCCCCCCGAGTGACCCTGGTGACCCAGAGTGACCCCTAGAGCCCCCCCAGTGACCCAAATGACCAAGGATGACCCCACAGGGACCCCCCCTGAATGACCCCAGGGACCCAAATGACCAAGAGTGACCCCACAGGGACCCCCCCGAATGACCCCAGTGACCCCCGCCACCAAGAGTGACCCCCAGTGACCCCCCCCAGTGACGCCCCGTGACCCAGAGTGACCCTTAAAGCCCCAAAGTGACCCCTCAGTGACCCCAGAGACCCCCCCGAGTGACCCTGGTGACCCAGAGTGACCCCTAGAGCCCCCCCAGTGACCCAGATGACCAAGGATGACCCCACAGAGACCCCCTGAATGACCCCAGTGACCCAAATGACCAAGAGTGACCCCACAGGGACCCCCCTGAATGACCCCAGGGACCCCCCAGTGACCCAGATGACCAAGAGTGACCCCACAGGGACCCCCTGAATGACCCCAGTGACCCAAAGGATGAAGAATGACCCCATGGACCCCCCTGAATGACCCCAGGGACCCCCCAGGGACCCCCCAGGGACCCAAATGACCAAGAGTGACCCCACAGGGACCCCCCCGAATGACCCCAGTGACCCCCGCCACCAAGAGTGACCCCCAGTGACCCCCCCCCAGTGACGCCCCGTGACCCAGAGTGACCCTTAAAGCCCCAAAGTGACCCCTCAGTGACCCCTCAGTGACCCCTCAGTGACCCCAGAGACCCCCCCGAGTGACCCTGGTGACCCAGAGTGACCCCTAGAGCCCCCCCAGTGACCCAAATGACCAAGGATGACCCCACAGGGACCCCCCCCGAATGACCCCAGGGACCCAAATGACCAAGAGTGACCCCACAGGGACCCCCCCGAATGACCCCAGTGACCCCCGCCACCAAGAGTGACCCCCAGTGACCCCCCCCAGTGACGCCCCGTGACCCAGAGTGACCCTTAAAGCCCCAAAGTGACCCCTCAGTGACCCCAGAGACCCCCCCGAGTGACCCTGGTGACCCAGAGTGACCCCTAGAGCCCCCCCAGTGACCCAAATGACCAAGGATGACCCCACAGGGACCCCCCTGAATGACCCCAGGGACCCCCCAGTGACCCAGATGACCAAGAGTGACCTCACAGGGTCCCCCCCGAATGACCCCAGTGACCCAAAGGATGAAGAATGACCCCATGGACCCCCCTGAATGACCCCAGGGACCCCCCAGGGACCCCCCAGGGACCCAAATGACCAAGAGTGACCCCACAGGGACCCCCCCGAATGACCCCAGTGACCCCCGCCACCAAGAGTGACCCCCAGTGACCCCCCCAGTGACGCCCCGTGACCCAGAGTGACCCTTAAAGCCCCAAAGTGACCCCTCAGTGACCCCAGAGACCCCCCCGAGTGACCCTGGTGACCCAGAGTGACCCCTAGAGCCCCCCCAGTGACCCAAATGACCAAGGATGACCCCACAGAGACCCCCTGAATGACCCCAGTGACCCAAATGACCAAGAGTGACCCCACAGGGACCCCCCTGAATGACCCCAGGGACCCCCCAGTGACCCAGATGACCTAGAGTGACCTCACAGGGTCCCCCCCGAATGACCCCAGTGACCCAAAGGATGAAGAATGACCCCATGGACCCCCCTGAATGACCCCAGGGACCCCCCAGGGACCCCCCAGGGACCCAAATGACCAAGAGTGACCCCACAGGGACCCCCCCGAATGACCCCAGTGACCCCCGCCACCAAGAGTGACCCCCAGTGACCCCCCCCAGTGACGCCCCGTGACCCAGAGTGACCCTTAAAGCCCCAAAGTGACCCCTCAGTGACCCCTCAGTGACCCCTCAGTGACCCCTCAGTGACCCCCGAGTGACCTCTGTCCCCTCCTGTGTCCCTCCCCCCCCCCCACAGACGGGCTGGTGGGCGCGGCCATCGTGGGGGGCGTGGTCATGGGCGTGGCCGGGCTGTTGGGCGTGGCCATCTCTCGCGCCACCCGGCACTGACCCCGCCCCTCGCCCGGCCCCGCCCCTCCCCCCACGGCCGCACGCACGCGGGGACAACGCGGGGACAACGCCGGGACGTGGCGGTGACGTCATGGGGGGGGGGGGAAACGTGGGAGTGACGTCATCAAAAGGACACCACGGCGGCGCGGTGACGTCGCGGTGACGCCGCGGTGACGTCACGGCCGCAGCCGCCCCCTCCCCCGGTGCCTTGGGGACACCCGTGTGTCCCCCCCCTCCCCCTCCCCCTCCCCCACTGTCCCCTCCCCCCGCTGTAAATAAACCTCGTTGGGCTCCGTGTGACGTCACTGATGGGGGAGGGGCGGGGCAGCGCCCATCCCCCACCTGGGGGAGGGGGGGGGAACGGGGACGTTTTGGGGGGGGGGGGGGAGGTGACGCTGCGAGTGACCATCCCCACGGTGGCCGTGGCCACCCCAGGTGACCACCCCCGTGGCTCGTGGTGGCCGTGACCTCACAGGTGACCGTGGCCATCCCCACCCCGTGGATGACCATCCCCACGGTGGCCAGGACCCCACAGCTGACGGTCCCCGTGGTGGCCATGACCGTCCCCACTGTGGCCACCATCCCCACCGTGGCTAAGACCACCCCAAAGTGGCCACCACCTCCCAGCTGACCACTGCCCTGCTGCCCACGCCTCATGGTGGCCTCGCCGTCCCTGCCCCCATGTCCCCTGTCCCCTCTGTCCCTGTCCCCTGTCCCCTCCCCTGTCCCCTCCCCCTGTCCCCTTCCCGTGTCCCCGTGACCTCCCCCGTCCCCTCCCCCTGTCCCTGTCCCCTCTCCCGTCCCCTGTCCCTGTCCCCTTCCCCTGTTCCCATGTCCCCTGTCCCCCATGTCCCTGTCCCCGTGACCACCCCCCCGTCCCCTGTCCCTGTCCTTGTCCCCTCTCCCTGTTCCCTCTCCGTGTCCCTGTCCCCCGTCCCTGTCCCCGTGTCCCCTCTCCCTGTCCCTGTCCCCGTGCCCTCCCCTTGTCCCCCTGTCCCTGTCCCCGTCCCCATGTCCCTGTCCCCTCCCCGTGTCCCCTCTCCCCGTCCCCGTCCCGTCTCTGTCCCCTCTTCCTGTCCCCCTGTCCCTCCCCCTGTCCCTTGTCCTCTCTCCCCTGTCTGTCCCTTGTCCCCCTTGTCCCCCTGTCCCTGTCCCCGTCCCCATTCCCTGTCCCCCTCTCCCCGTCCCCTGTCCCCTTGTCCCTGTCCCCTCTCCCTCTCCCTTGTCCCCTCTCCCCCTGTCCCTGTCCAATCCCCCTGTCCCCGTGTCCCTTCTCCCCCTGTCCCTGTCCCCTCTGTCCCTCTCCTCGTTCCCCTCTCCCTCCCCCTGTCCCCTTGTCCCTGTCCCCTCTCCCCCTGTCCCCCTGTCCCCGTATCCCCTCTCCCGCTGTCCCTCCCCCTGTCCCCTGTCCCTGTCCCCTCTCCCCTGTCCCTGTCGCTCTCCACCTGTCCCCTCCCCTCTCCCCTGTCCCTGTCCCGTCCCCTGTCCCCTCTCCCCCTGTCCCCTTGTCCCTCTGTCCCCCCCCCGTCCCTGTCCCCCTGTCCCGAGCCCCCCCAGGCCAGTTCGGAGCCGGGTGCCGTAGCCAAGGATCCGGGATTTATTCGCTGCGGTTAAACAAGAGCCCGAGCCCGGGGGGGGGGGGGGGGAAGAGGGGCGAGGGGGGGGGGTGGGGGGGCCCTGGGGACCCCCGAGGGGACCCCGCGGGGCCCGGCTGGGGACCCCCCCCGCCCGGGGATATATTCATATTTATATATTCATATTTATAATCGCAGTGGTCCTCGCCCCCCCCCCCCCCCCCACCAACCCCAACCCCAACACCCCCCCCACCAAAAAAAAAAAAAAAACGCCCCCACCCCCACCCCGGGGCGCTGCCCCTCCCCCACCCCCCCCCACCCCCTCCGCCGGATTTGGGGTGAATTCGGGCGTTTCTGGCAATGGGGGGTGGGGGGGTCGGGGGGGGGTCCCCGGGCGGGGGGGGGCCCCCCCAGGGCCCCCCTTGATCTCAGTCGTCGATGCAGATCACCTCCCCCCCCCGCGGCTCCTTCTTCTCCAGCCCTTCGGCCTCGCGCTCCCGCTTCACCAGCACCGGGGGCCCGTTGGCGGCTGGGGGGGCACGGGGGGGGGGTCGGGAGGGGGCACGGAGACCCCCGGGGACACCCCAGGGACCCCCCCCTCTCCCCCGGTGAGGTGACACCCACGGGGACACCCCAAGGATGTCCCACCCAGGGACCCCCCCCACCCACGGACCAGAGCCCTCCCCCCCACCCCATGTCCCCATTTTTGGGCTCCCCCCCCCTTTGTCCCCAGGTTTTGGGGACCCCCCAATGTCCCCCATTTTTGGGCTCCCCCCCCCCCTCAATGTTCCGATTTTAGGGACCACCCCCAATGTCCCCAGGTTTTGGGGAACCCCCCCAATGTCCCCCATTATTGGGTTCCCCCCCAATGTCCCCAGGTTTTGGGGAACCCCCAATGTCCCCATTTTTGGGCTCCCCCCTCAATGTCCCCAGGTTTCGGGACCCCCCGAATGTCCCCATTTCAGGGACCTCCCCCCAATGTCCCCCATTATTGGGTTCCCCCCCAATGTCCCCATTTCGGGACCCCCCCAATGTCCCCAGGTTTTTGGCCCCCCCCATGTCCCCATTTCAGGGACCCCCCCAATGTCCCCAGGTTTTTGGCCCCCCCAGTGTCCCCCATTTTTCGGCCCCCCCCGTGTCCCCGTCTCTGGGGACCCTCACCGGAGATGAAGGAGCCCGGTGGCATCTGGCTGTAGTTGGCTCCCCCGGGGGGGGGGAGGGCTCCGGCCGGGGGGGTCCCGAAGGTGCCCCCGTAGCTCGGGGGGGTGGCGTAGGGCCCCGGCGGGAAGGTCTGGGGACAAGGGGACACCGCTGTCACCTCCCGCTGCCACCAGAACCTCCCCCGAGCTGAGGGGTGTCCCCGAGCTGAGGGGTGTCCCCAGGGTGAGGGGTGTCCCCGAGCTGAGGGGTGTCCCCAGGGTGGGGGGGGTGTCCCCAGGGTGGGGGGGATGTCCCCAAGGTGGCTGTGGAAGGTCCCTGAGTAGCAGGGGGATGTCCCCAAGGGATGTCCCCAAGGGATGTCCCCAAGGCAGAGTGGATGTCCCAGCACAGGTGAGGGATGTCCCCGAGCGGTGGGAAATGTCCTCAGGGCAGGGGGGATGTCCCCAGGCCAGGGTGGCCATGTCCCGGGACAGGGTGGCCACGTCCTCAGGACAGGGTGGGCATGTCCTGGGGCAGGGTGGGGATGTCCCCAAGGCAGGGGGTTGGTCCCCAAAGTAGTGGGGATGTCCCCAGGACACACTGGCCACGGCCCTAGGGCAGGGTGGGGATGTCCCCAGGACAGGGTGGTCATATCCCAGGACAGAGTGGCCATGTCCTGGGGCAGAGTGGCCATCCCAGCACAGGTGGACAGTGTCCCCAGGACAGAGTGGCCACATCCCGGGTCAGAGTGGCCCTGCCCCAGGACAGAGTGGCCATGCCCCAGGACAGAGTGGCCACATACCAGGTCAGAGTGGCCCTGCCCCAGGACAGAGTGGCCATGCCCCAGGACAGAGTGGCCACATCCTGGGTCAGAGTGGCCATGCCCCAGGACAGAGCGGCCATATCCCGGGGCAGAGTGGCCAAATCCCAGGACAATGGCCATACCCCAGGACAGAGTGGCCACGTCCCCAGGACAGAGTGACCATGCCCTGGGGCAGAGTGACCACATCCCAGGACAGAGCAGCCACATCCCAGCACAGAGCGGCCACGTCCCAGCACAGAGCGGCCACGTCCCAGAACAGAGTGGCCACATCCCAGCACAGACTGGCCACATCCCAGCACAGACTGGCCACATCCCAGCACAGAGCGGCCACATCCCAGAACAGAGCGGCCACATCCCAGCACAGAGCGGCCACATCCCAGCACAGAGCGGCCACATCCCAGAACAGACTGGCCACATCCCAGCACAGAGCAGCCACATCCCAGAACAGAGCGGCCACATCCCAGAACAGAGCGGCCACATCCCAGCACAGAGCGGCCACATCCCAGAACAGAGTGGCCACATCCCAGAACAGACTGGCCACATCCCAGAACAGACTGGCCACATCCCAGCACAGAGCGGCCACATCCCAGCACAGAGTGGCCACATCCCAGCACAGATTGGCCACATCCCAGCACAGAGCGGCCACATCCCAGAACAGAGCGGCCACATCCCAGCACAGACTGGCCACATCCCAGCACAGAGCGGCCACATCCCAGCACAGATTGGCCACATCCCAGCACAGAGCAGCCACATCCCAGCACAGAGCGGCCACATCCCAGAACAGAGTGGCCACATCCCAGAACAGAGCGGCCACATCCCAGCACAGAGCGGCCACATCCCAGCACAGACTGGCCACATCCCAGCACAGAGCAGCCACATCCCAGCACAGAGCGGCCACATCCCAGCACAGAGTGGCCACATCCCAGAACAGACTGGCCACATCCCAGCACAGAGCGGCCACATCCCAGAACAGAGCGGCCACATCCCAGCACAGACTGGCCACATCCCAGCACAGAGCAGCCACATCCCAGCACAGAGCGGCCACATCCCAGCACAGAGTGGCCACATCCCAGCACAGACTGGCCACATCCCAGAACAGAGCGGCCACATCCCAGCACAGAGTGGCCACATCCCAGCACAGATTGGCCACATCCCAGCACAGAGCGGCCACATCCCAGCACAGAGTGGCCACATCCCAGAACAGACTGGCCACATCCCAGAACAGAGCGGCCACATCCCAGCACAGACTGGCCACATCCCAGAACAGAGCGGCCACATCCCAGCACAGAGCGGCCACATCCCAGCACAGAGCGGCCACATCCCAGCACAGAGTGGCCACATCCCAGAACAGACTGGCCACATCCCAGAACAGAGCGGCCACATCCCAGAACAGAGCGGCCACATCCCAGCACAGATTGGCCACATCCCAGCACAGAGCGGCCACATCCCAGCACAGAGTGGCCACATCCCAGAACAGACTGGCCACATCCCAGAACAGAGCGGCCACATCCCAGAACAGAGCGGCCACATCCCAGCACAGACTGGCCACATCCCAGAACAGAGCGGCCACATCCCAGCACAGAGCGGCCACATCCCAGCACAGAGCGGCCACATCCCAGCACAGAGTGGCCACATCCCAGAACAGACTGGCCACATCCCAGAACAGAGCGGCCACATCCCAGAACAGAGTGGCCACATCCCAGCACAGATTGGCCACATCCCAGCACAGAGCGGCCACATCCCAGAACAGAGTGGCCACATCCCAGAACAGACTGGCCACATCCCAGCACAGAGTGGCCACATCCCAGAACAGACTGGCCACATCCCAGAACAGAGCGGCCACATCCCAGCACAGAGTGGCCACATCCCAGAACAGACTGGCCACATCCCAGCACAGAGTGGCCACATCCCAGCACAGACTGGCCACATCCCAGCACAGAGCGGCCACATCCCAGCACAGAGTGGCCACATCCTAGCACAGACTGGCCACATCCCAGCACAGAGTGGCCACATCCCAGCACAGACTGGCCATATCCCAGCACAGAGCGGCCACATCCCAGCACAGAGCGGCCACGTGCCCGGGGCGTGTTCGGGGGGCGACTTACGGGCGGGGGGTGGCTCTCGGTGCCCTTGCTGGCCAGGCGGCTGAGGATGCTGCGCTCGGACATCTGGAGGCGGGCGGCGATGGGGGGGATGCGGGACAGGGTGGCCGGCAGGCGCGTCACGTCCGCCTTCATGTCACTCAGCAGCTCCTCCAGCTGGTTCAGCACTGCCAGCGGGGCCAGGGGGGGACAGAGAGAGAAAAACAGGGGCGGGGGGGGCCCGTCAGCGCCGGGGGGCCGTCCCGCACCTCCTCGCAGCTTACTCACAGGTTACTCACGGGTTACTCACGGGTTACTCATGGGTTACTCCCGGGTTACTAATGGAACACGGGGAGGGGGGGGTGGGTGGGAGATACTCACATGAGAATGGGGAGTGGGGAGGGGGAGAGGGAGGAGCCTGGGAGGTACTCAGGGGATGCTCAGAGCTTACTCGGGGGCTGCACCTGAGTGGGGGGAGTGGTGCATGCTTGGGGAGGGGAGGGGGGCTTGGAGTAGGATGGGAGTACTCGGGGGGTGCTCCGGAGTTACTCTGGGGGAACCTCCTGGCTTGCTCTGGGTGTACTCTGGAGTTACTCTGGGTTTACTCCGGGGTTACTCAGGGTATGCCTCACTCACTGTGGAGATACTCCAGGGTTACTCTGAGTGTCTCCTCAAGTACTCTGGAGATACTCCGGGATTACTCTGAGTACCTCCTCGGGTACTCCGGAGATACTCCAGGGTTACTTTGAGTATCTCCTCGGGTACTCCGGAGATACTCCGGGGTTACTCTGAGTACCTCCTCGGGTACTCCGGAGATACTCCGGGGTTACTTTGAGTATCTCCTCGGGTACTCCGGAGATACTCCGGGGTTACTCTGAGTACCTCCTCGGGTACTCTGGAGATACTCCGGGGTTACTTTGAGTATCTCCTCGGGTACTCCGGAGATACTCTGGGGTTGAGTATTTCCTCAGGTACTCTGGAGATACTCCGGGGTTACTCTGAGTATCTCATTGGGTACTCTGGAGATACTCTGGGGTTACTTTGAGTACCTCTTCAGGTACTCCAGAGATACTCTGGGGTTACTTTGAGTATCTACCCGGGTACTCCAGAGATACTCTGGGCCTGCTCCTCAGATACTCCGGGTTTACTCCTCGGCCACACTAAAGACCTGGGACACACCAGGGATCCTCCACAGCCACACCAGAGCTACTCGGGGCAGCCTCATCCCCTACTCTGGGGTTACTCCTGCCACAGGCGCCAGGGCCCAGCGCTACTCCTCGCTTCCTCTGGGGATACCCCTGGCATTAAACACACCGGGGATACTCCGGGCTTACACCGGGGGCGCTCCGGCGCATGCAGACACCGGCGCTACTCCAGCCTTACTCCCGGCATGCACCGCGGCCACTCCACCCGCGGGGATACTCGGGGGATACTCCGCAAAAACACCCCCGGGGTGGGGAAGGGAGGGGAGGGAGGGAAGGAGGGGAATCGAGGCATGAACTACTCCAGAGATACACACAGGACGGCACTAGGGACATACTCCAGGTTTACACCACAGATACTCAGCAGCGACACCTCAGCGCCAAAGCCACAGCCCCGGGAGCCCCTCAATCCGCGCCCGGCCTTACTCCGGCTTTACTCCGGCTTTACTCCGACTTTACTCGCACCCCAAAAAAAAAACACCCGCGGGCAGCTCGCGGCCCCTCCCCGGCGTGCCCCAGGCCCCCAGAAAGCACACGCAGAGCAAGGATACACCGGGAGGCGGCGGTTGGGAGCAGAACCCCTCTTTAATGGTTGCTGGACGCGTACAGAGGTGCGAGGCGCTACACGGGGCGTCCGCGCCGGGCGCGCCGGCCCCCCCGCCTCTTACCCTTGTGCAGGACGGCGTTCGCGGGCTTGTTGCCCGCCAGCGACTCCTTGGACAAGTGCTGGTGGCTCTCGGCCAGGCACTCGACCTCGGCGAAGCGCGTGTTGAGGGCCATGGCGGGGTGGCTGGGGTCCTGCGTCATGTTCAGGTAGGCGGCGCGGCGCAGCTGCTCCTCGATCACCAGCGCCTGCTCCAGCAGCTGCGGGGCGGCGGGGAAGGGGTTAAAGGGGGCGCGGGAGGGGGGGGGGGAGGGGGTCAGGCAACAGCTGGAGGGGGTCGGGTTTGGGTGAAGGCAACAGCTGGAGGGGGTCAGGGGTCCACGTGGTACAACCCTGACTTCATCGACAGCTGGAGGGTCCAGGTGTTGGGGGGTCTGGCCCTGATCTCATCAACATCTGGAGGACCCAGGTGTTGGGGGGTCCAGCCCTGATCTCATCAACATCTGGAGGACTGAGGGGTTGGGGGTCTGGCCCTGACATCATCAACATCTGGAGGACCCAGGTGTTCATGTGTCCAATTCTGATGCTGCCCAACATCTGAAGGGTCCAGGTGTTGAGGGGTCCAGCCCTGACATCATCAACATCTGGAGGACTCAGGTGTTCATGTGTCCAATTCTGATGCTGCCCAACATCTGGAGAACCCAGGTGTTGAGGGGTCCAGCCCTGACATCATCAACATCTGGAGGACCCAGGTGTTCACGTGTCCAATTCTGATGCTGCCCAACATCTGGAGGACCCAGGTGTTGAGGGGTCCAGCCCTGACATCATCAACATCTGGAGGACCCAGGTGTTCATGTGTCCAATTCTGATGTTGCCCAACATCTGAAGGGTCCAGGTGTTGAGGGGTCCAGCCCTGACATCATCAACATCTGGAGGACCCAGGTGTTCACGTGTCCAATTCTGATGCTGCCCAACATCTGGAGGACCCAGGTGTTGAGGGGTCCAGCCCTGACATCATCAACATCTGGAGGACTCAGGTGTTCATGTGTCCAATTCTGATGTTGCCCAACATCTGGAGGACCCAGGTGTTGAGGGGTCCAGCCCTGACATCATCAACATCTGGGGTGTCCAGGTGTCCGAGCACCCAACCCTGATGTCACCCAACACCTGGAGCACCCACCCAGGTGTGTCCGAGCACCCTCGGCCTCCTTCCCGCCCTTCCCAGCCCCTCGTGCAAGGCCGCCCCTCGTGCAGATCCCCGTGCACGTGCCACCCTCCTGCCACCCTCAGTGTCCCCTCTGTGCCACCCTCAGTGTCACCCCCGTGCCACCCTGTCACCCTCAGTGTCACCTCTGTGCCACCCTCCTGCCACCCTCACTGTCACCCCCGTGTCACCCTGTCACCCTCCTGCCACCCTCACCGTCACCTCTGTGCCACCCACACTCTCACCTCTGTGCCACCCCCATGTCACGCTCACCCCGTGCCACCCTCACTGCCACCTTCACTGTCACCCCTGTGCCACCCATACTGTCCCCTCTGTGCCACCCCCGTGCCACCCTCAGTGTCACCTTCGTGCCACCCTTACCGCCACCGTGTCACCCTCACCCCTGTGCCACCCTCACTGCCACCCTGTCACCCCTGTGCCACCCATACTGTCACCTCTGTGCCACCCCCATGCCACCCTCACCGTCACCCTTGTGCCACCCTCACCGTCACCCCCATGCCACCCCCGTGCCACCCTCACCGCCACCCTCATGCCACCCCTGTGCCACCCCCATGCCACTCACACTGTCACCCCCGTGCCACGCTCAGTGTCACCCTCCTGTCACCCCCGTGCCACCCTCACTGTCACCCCTGTGCCACCCTCACCACCACCCCCGTGCCACCCACCCTGTCACCCCTGTGCCACTCACACTGTCACCTCTGTGCCACGCCCGTGCCACCCTCGCTGTCACCCCCGTGCCACCCACACCGTCACCTCTGTGCCACCCCCGTGCCACCCTCGCCGTCACCCCCGTGCCACCCTCACTGTCACCCCCGTGCCACCCTCACCACCACCCTCGTGCCACCCACCCTGTCACCCCCGTGCCACCCACACCGTCACCTCCGTGCCACCCCCATGCCACCCTCTCCGCCACCCCCGTGCCACCCTCTCCTCCACCCCCGTGCCACCCCCGTGCCACCCTGTCCGCCACCCCCGTGCCGCGGCGGGCGCTGACCTTGAAGCGGCGTGCGAGGAACTTGTTCTTCATCTCCAGGAAGTTCCCTTTGGAGGCTTCGCCCTTGAAGGGTTCGTTGATGACCCCGAAGGCGCCGTCGTTCTGGATGTCGGTCCAGCGCGCGTAGCCGTGGCTGCGCGCTAAGGACTGGCACCGTGTACCCGTGGCACCCTGGCACCACGGCACCCTGGCACCCTGGCACTGTCACCGTGTACCCGTGGCACCCTGGCACCCTGGCACCCTGGCACCGTCACCGTGTACCCGTGGCACCCTGGCACCGTGTCACTGTCACCATGTACCTGTGGCACCCTGGCACCGTGTACCCGTGGCACCCTGGCACCACGGCACCCTGTCACTGTCACCATGTACCTGTGGCACCCTGGCACCGTGTACCCGTGGCACCCTGGCACCACGGCACCCTGGCACCCTGGCACTGTCACCGTGTACCCGTGGCACCCTGGCACCGTGTACCCGTGGCACCCTGGCACCATGGCACCCTGGCACTGTCACCGTGTACCCGTGGCACCCTGGCACCGTGTACCCGTGGCACCTTGGCACCATGGCACCCTGGCACTGTCACCATGTACCTGTGGCACTGTCACCGTGTACCCGTGGCACCCTGGCACTGTCACCGTGTACCTGTGGCACCCTGGCACCATGGCACCACATCACCCCGTCACCCTGGCACCCTGTCACTGTGTCACTGTCACCGTGTACCCGTGGCACCCTGGCACCATGTCACTGTCACCATGTACCCATGTACCCATGGCACCTTGTCACCGTGTCACCACATCACCCTGTCACCCTGGCACTGTGTCACCGTGTACCTGTGGCACCCTGGCACCATGGCACCACATCACCCTGTCACTGTAACCATGTCACCATGTCACCGTGGCACCACATCACCCTGTCACCCTGGCACCATGTACCCGTGGCACCCTGTCACTATGTCACTGTGTACCCGTGGCACCCTGTCACTCTGGCACCGTGTCACCACATCACCCTGTCACCCTGGCACCATGTACCTGTCACCCTGTCACCATGGCACCCTGTCACTCTGGCACCGTGTCACCACATCACCCTGTCACCCTGGCACCATGTACCTGTCACCCTGTCACCATGGCACCCTGTCACTCTGGCACCGTGTCACCACATCACCCTGTCACCCTGGCACCATGTACCCGTGGCACCCTGTCACTGTGTCACTGTGTACCCGTGGCACCCTGTCACTCTGGCACCGTGTCACCACATCACCCTGTCACCCTGGCACCATGTACCTGTCACCCTGTCACCATGGCACCCTGTCACTCTGGCACCGTGTCACCACATCACCCTGTCACCCTGGCACCATGTACCCGTGGCACCCTGTCACTGTGTCACTGTGTACCCGTGGCACCCTGTCACTCTGGCACCGTGTCACCACATCACCCTGGCACCCTGGCACCATGTACCTGTCACACTGTCATCGTGTCACTGTGTACCCGTGGCACCCTGGCACCGTGGCACCGTGGCACTCTGTCACCGTGTCACCACATCACCCTGTCACCACGGCACCATGTCACTGTGTCACTGTCACCGTCTCACCGTGTACCCGTGGCACCCTGTCACCATGTCACTGTCACCATGTACGTGTGGCATCCTGTCACCCTGGCACCATGGCACTGTGTCACTGTGGCACCATGTACCCGTGGCACCCTGTCACCATGTCACTGTCACCATGTACATGTGGCATCCTGTCACCCTGGCACCATGGCACCATGTCACTGTCACCGTGTACCCGTGGCACCCTGGCACCATGGCACTGTCACCGTGGCACCCTGTCACCATGGCACCGTCACCGTGTCACTGTGCCACCCTGCCACCATGGCACCCTGTCACCCTCTCACTGTGTCACCCTGTCACTGTGCCACCCTGCCACCATGGCACCCTGTCACTGTGTCACCCTCTCACTGTGCCACCCTGTCACCATGGCACCCTCTCACCGTGTCACCCTGCCACCACTTCACCCCGTCCCCAGCGTCCCCCGTATCCAGCACACGGAGCCGTGGCTCTGTGTCCCTTGTCACCCCTGCTGTGTCACCACCAACTCATCACCGTGTCACCGTCGTCACCGCGCCCGTGTCACCTTGTCCCCGACCCCCCGCAGGTCACCGCATCGCCGTCACCACCACATCACTGTCACCGCAGTGTCACCATCACCAAGTCACCACAGCGCTGTCACCGTGTCACCATCACTGTCAGCGTGTCACCATCACTGTCACCGTGCCACCACCGCTGTCACCATGCCACCATCACTGTCACCGTGCCACCGTCACTGTCACCATGTCACCATCAGTGTCATATGCCACCATCACTGTCACCGTGCCACCATCGCTGTCACCTTGTCACCATCAGTCACCGTGTCACCATCAGTGTCACTGTGCCACCATCAGTGTCACCATCACTGTCACCATGCCACCATCGCTGTCACCGTGCCACCATCACTGTCCCCATGTCACCATCACTGTCACCGTGCCACCATTGCTGTCACCGTGTCGCCATCACTGTCACCATTGCTGTCACCGTGTCGCCATCACTGTCACCGTGCCACCATCGCTGTCACTGTGCCACCATCACTATCACTGTGTCACCATCACTGTCACCGTGCCACCATCGCTGTCACCGTGCCACCATCACTATCACTGTGTCACCATCACTATCACTGTGCCACCATCACTGTCACCGTGCCACCATCGCTGTCACCGTGCCACCATCACCATCACTGTGTCACCATCACTATCACTGTGTCACCATCACTGTCACCGTGCCACCATCGCTGTCACCATTGCTGTGACCTTGTCACCATCACTGTCACCGTGCCACCATCGCTGTCACTGTGCCACCATCACTATCACTGTGTCACCATCACTGTCACCGTGCCACCATCGCTGTCACCGTGCCACCATCACCATCACTGTGCCACCATCACTATCACTGTGTCACCATCACTGTCACCGTGCCACCATCGCTGTCACCGTGTCACCATCGCTGTCACTGTGCCACCATCACTATCACTGTGTCACCATCACTGTCACCGTGCCACCATCGCTGTCACCGTGTCACCATCGCTGTCACTGTGCCACCATCACTATCACTGTGTCACCATCACTGTCACCGTGCCACCATCGCTGTCACCGTGTCACCATCGCTGTCACTGTGCCACCATCACTATCACTGTGTCACCATCACTGTCACCGTGCCACCATCGCTGTCACCGTGCCACCCAAGCCCCGATGTCCCCATCGCCACTCAGTGCACAGAGCCACCAAGGACTGTCCCCGTGTCACCGCCACAACGTCCCCGCATCACCATCGCCACGTCGCTGCCACCACGTCACCGTGCCCACGGCGCCCTCGCGGTGTCACCCTGTCCCCAGCGTCCCCCCCGTCCCCTCCCGGGTCACTCCCACTCGGCGCACGGAGCCACGGCAGCGCGCTGGGGACTGTCACCGTCACGGTGTCACCGCGTCACCACTGCCACCCTCAGCCCGGCCTTCAGGCCACGGTGTCACCACATCGCCGGCACCACCTCCTCCCCCTGGGAAGCGTCCCCAGTGTCACCATCACCACTGTCACCACCATCACTGTCACCACTGTCACCACCATCACTGTCACCACTGTCACCACTGCACACGTCACCCACCCCTGGGTCACCCTCGCCGTGGGGTCACCCTCTCAGACCTGGGGACACCCCGAGCTCCTGTGGGGACACCCCAAATTCCCATGGGGACACCCCGAATTCCCATCGGGACACCCCAGATTCCTGCAGGGACACCCCAAATTCCTGCAGGGACACCCCAATTCCCACGGGGACACCCCAAATTCCCACGGGGACAACCCAATTCCCACGGGGACACCCCAAATTCCTGAAGGATACAGGACGATGCCGGCCAGCAGCACCGTGGTGTCACCCTCACCATAGCGTCACCCTCACCACGCTGTCAGCCCCCCAGCCCCAGGGACACCCCAATTCCCGCAGGGACACCCCGAACCCCCGAAGGATACAGGACGATGCCGGCCAGCAGCCAGTAGTCGTGGCGCCGGTGCCAGATCTCGTTGAGCTTCCCCGAGGAGATGGCGGCGCGCTCCTCGTTCTGCCACAGCGTGTGCAGCTCTGGGGGCGACGGCAGCGCCTCAGCCGGACCCTGCCGGGGCCGCGTGTCCCCTCTGCGTCCCCCCCGGTGTCCCCCCCACCGGTGTCGTCCCCCCCACGCCAGTGTCCCCCCCTCACCCGTGAAGCCGCCGTCGGCGATGTTGAACATGAACCGCGGCTTCTCGGCTTTGTCGTCCCGCCGGCCGTTGGGCCGGGGGTCCGGCCTGGGCTCCTTCTCGGCCTTCACCTCCTCTGTGGGGGGAGGGGACACGTTTGGGGGGGGGGGGGAGGTCAAGGACACGTTTGACCCCCCCCTCAGCCCTCCTTGGACCCTCCCAACCCCCACTGATAAGCAGGAAGCTTTCCCAGGCATCAGTCAATGAGATAAGGGTTAAGCCCCGCCCCCTCTGGATTAGGCCACGCCCCCTGAGGAGAGGACACTCATGGGGGGGGGTCAGTGACAAGTTTGACCCCCCCTTGGACCCCCCAAAATTCCCCCACGTCCCCCCACCCCCATAAGCTATTGAGTGGCAATGAGATGAGGGTCGGGTTAAGCCCCGCCCCCCTCTGGCTTAGGCCACGCCCCCTGAAGAGGGGGACACACGTGGGGAGGGGTCAGCGCCACCTTCAACCCCCCAAGCCACGCCCACTCTGGGTTAAGCCCCGCCCCGTTTAAGCCACTCCCCTGTTTAAGCCCCGCCCCCGTTAAGCCCCTCCCCGGTTAAGCCCCGCCCCCATTTAAGCCCCTCCCTGTTAAGCCCCTCCCCCGTTTAAACCCCGCCCCCGGTTAAGCCCCGCCCCCGGTTAAGCCCCGCCCCCCGCACCTCTTTTGGGGTCGGGGTCCCCCGGGCGGTCCTTGGGCTCCTCCTCGGGGGGTTTCTCGTCCCCTTTCTCCACCCCCAGGCCCTTCTCAGCCTCGGCGCCTGCGGGGCGGGAGCGGGGATTGGGGTTTGGGGTTCCTGGTTTGGGGTTTCAGGGGTTTGGGGTTTCAGGGGTTTGGGGTTTCAGGGGTTTGGGGTTCCCGGGGTTTGGGGTTTGGGGTTTCAGGGGTTTGGGGTTCCTGGGTTTGGGGTTCCCGGGTTTGGGGTTCCCGGGTTTGGGGTTTGGGGTTTCTGGAGTTTGGGGTTTCAGGGGTTTGGGGTTCCTGGGTTTGGGGTTCCTGGGGTTTGGGGTTCCTGGGGTTTGGGGTTTCAGGGGTTTGGGGTTTCTGGTTTGGGGTTTCTGGTTTGGAGTTTCAGGAGTTTGGGGTTTCAGGGGTTTGGGGTTCCCGGGTTTGGGGTTCCTGGGGTTTGGGGTTTCTGGGATTTGGGGTTTCTGGGTTTGGGGTTCCGGGTTTGGGGTTTCAGGGATTTGGAGTTTCTGGGATTTGGGGTTTGCTGGGGTTTGGGGTTCCTGGTTTGGGGTTTCAGGAGTTTGGGGTTTCAGGGGTTTGGGGTTCCCGGGTCTGGGGTTCCTGGGGTTTGGGGTTTCTGGGATTTGGGGTTTCTGGGTTTGGGGTTCCGGGGATTTGGGGTTTCTGGGATTTGGGGTTTGCTGGGGTTTGGGGTTCCTGGTTTGGGGTTTCAGGGGTTTGGGGTTTCAGGGGTTTGGGGTTTCAGGGGTTTGGGTTTCAGGGGTTTGGGGCTCCTGGGTTTGGGGTTTGCTGGGGTTTGGGGTTCTCGAGGTTTGGGGTTCTCGGGGTCTGGGGTTCCTGGGTTTGGAGTTTCGGGCTCCTGGGTTTGGGGTTTTCACAGGTTCGGCGTTTCTGGGGTTTGGGGTTTCAGGGGTTTGGTGTTCCTGGATTGAGCATTTTTGGGATTTGGGGCTTCCAGGAATTTGGGGTTTCTGAGATTTGGGGTTTCCCAGGATCTGGGGGGGTCTCACCTGGCCGCTCCTCACGGGCTGGGACCCCTTCAGCCTCGGGGTCCCTGTGGCCGGGCCCCTCCTCATCGTCGCCCTTGCGCGGCCCCTCGGCCTCGCTGCCATCGCCCGGGGACGGCGGCGCCTCGGGGACAGGAGGCTGCGGGAGAGGCAGGGGCGTCACCGCCGCGTGTCCCCGAGGGGACATGGGGACAGCGGCAGGGGACGGGGACAGGAGGGGGAGGACAGCTTTGGGGTCAGGGACAGGGCTGGGGACAGGAACAGGGTTGGGGACATGATGGGGGACAGGGCTGGGGACAGAAAGGACACAAAAGGGGACAGAAAGGGCACAAATTGGGATAGGGTTGGGGACAGGAAGGACACAAATGGGGACAGGATTGGGGACAGGGACAGGGCTGGGGACATGATGGGGGACAGGGCTGGGGACAGGAAGGACACAAATGGGGACAGGGTTGGGGACATGATGGGGGACAGGGCTGGGGACAGGAAGGACACAAATGGGGACAGGAAGGACACAAATGGGGACAGGGTTGGGGACAGGAAGGACACAAATGGGGACAGGGTTGGGGTCAGGGACAGGGCTGGGGACAGGAAGGACACAAATGGGGACAGGGCTGGGGACAGGGACAGGGCTGGGGACAGAAAGGACACAAATGGGGACAGAAAGGGCACAAATTGGGATAGGGTTGGGGACAGGAAGGACACAAATGGGGACAGGGCTGGGGACAGGAAGGACACAAATGGGGACAGGGTTGGGGACATGATGGGGGACAGGGCTGGGGACAGGAAGGACACAAATGGGGACAGGGCTGGGGACAGGGACAGGGCTGGGGACAGGAAGGACACAAATGGGGACAGGGCTGGGGACAGGCTTGGGGACAGCCCCGTCACTCACATCTGTCTCCATCTTCTCGGGCCCTTTGGGCTCCTTCTCGTCCCTGGTGTCACCGTCGTCCCTGTCCGGGGGTGGCCCTGGCCCGTCCCCGCGCTCGCTGGGCGCCGGCGTGGCTGGGGACAGGGGACATCAGGCCGTCGGTCCCCATCCTGTCCCTATTCTGGCCCCATTGTCCCCTGGCTGTCCCTCCCCTGTCCCCTGTTCCCACCCCGGCTCCTGAATCCTCCCCAATCCCTTGTCCCTCTGTCCCCATCTTGTCCCCCATGTCCCCAACCCATCCTGACCCCTTTCCCCATTGCCCTCCCTTGTCCCCACCCTGTCCTCACGTCCTGTCCCCATGTCCCCATCTCCATCCCACCCCTCTGTCCCCATCCTGTCCCTGTCCCTCTTTCCATCCCATGTCCCCATGTCCCCCCCTCCACCCCAATCCCCATCCTGTCCCCATCCCGTCCCCATCCCCTGTCCCTCTGTCCCCATCCTGTCCCCAACCCCCATCCTTCTCTCCCCATCCTGTCCCCATCCTCTGTCCTTCTGTCCCCATCTTGTCCCCATCCTGTCCCTGTCCCCATCCCCTGTCCCTCTGTCCCCATCCTTCTGTCCCCATCCTGTCCCTGTCTCCATCCCCTGTCCCTCTGTCCCCATCCCGTCCCCATCCTGTCCCTGTCCCATCCTGTCCCCGTCCCCATCCCCTGTCCCTCTGTCCCCATCTTGTCCCCATCCTGTCCCCATCCCCTGTCTCCCTGTCCCCATCCCGTCCCTGTCCCCATCCTGTCCCCATCCCCTGTCCCTCTGTCCCCATCTTGTCCCTGTCCCCATCCTGTCCCCATCCCCTGTCCCTCTGTCCCCACCCTGTCCCCTGTCCCCATTCCCCCTTTCATCCCCTGTGTCCCCTGCTCCACCCCAATCCCCACCCCATCCCCATCCTGTCCCCATGGTGTCCCCATCCTGTCCCCATCCCCTGTCCCTGTCCCCACCCCCTGTCCCTCTGTCCCCATCCTGCCCCCATCCCCTGGCACTATCTCCATCCCCTGTCCCCATCCTGTCCCTGTCCCATCCTGTCCCTGTCCCCATCCCCTGTCCCCATCCCCTGTCCCTCTGTCCCCATCTTGTCCCTCTCCCATCCTGTCCCCGTCCCCATCCCGTCCCTTTCCCCATCCCCTGTCCCTCTGTCCCCATCCCTGTCCCCATCCTGTCCCTGTCCCATCCTGTCCCTGTCCCCATCCCCTGTCCCTCTGTCCCCATCCTGTCCCTGTCCCCATCCCCTGTCCCTGTCCCCATCCTGTCCCTGTCCCCATCCCCTGTCCCTCTGTCCCCATCCCGTCCCCATCCTGTCCCTGTCCCATCCTGTCCCTGTCCCCATCCCCTGTCCCTCTGTCCCCACCCTGTCCCTCTGTCCCCATTCCCCCTCTCATCCCCCGTGTCCCCTGCTCCACCCCAATCCCCACCCTGTCCCCATCGTGTCCCCACGGTGTCCCCATCCCGTCCCCACCCCGTCCCCCTGGTGTCCCCCCGATGTCCCCACGGTGTCCCCAGCCGTGTCCGGTACCGGGTGTGGGGGGGCCGGGGCTGGGGGGGCCGCTCTGCTCGGGGCTGGGGGGGCCGGTCTTGGCGGGGGAGGAGGCGCGGGACGAGCGCTTGGAGTCGGCGCTGGGCTCCGGAGCCAGCTCGGGCAGGGACCAGCGCCCGTTGATGTGCTCGAACTCCTGCACCTGGCGAAGGGGTAAAGGGGGTCAGGGGCACCCCAAAAAACCCCAAAAGGGACCCCAGAAACTTCCCTGAGGAGCCCCCAAAAAATCCACCAAGGTGACCCCAAAAGGGACCCCAGAAACCTCCCTGGGGAGCCCCCAAAAAATCCACCAAGGTGACCCCAAAAACCTCAAAAAGGACCCCAGAAACCTCCCTGGGGAGCCCCCAAAAAATCCACCAAGGTGACCCCAAAAGGGACCCCAGAAACTTCCCTGAGGAGCCCCCAAAAAATCCACCAAGGTGACCCCAAAAGGGACCCCAGAAACCTCCCTGGGGAGCCCCCAAAAAAATCCACCAAGGTGACCCCAAAAGAGACCCCAGAAACTTCCCTGGGGAGCCCCCAAAAATTCCATCAAGGTGACCCCAAAAACCCCAAAAAGGACCCCAGAAACCTCCCTGGGGAGCCCCCAAAAAATACACCAAGGTGACCCCAAAAACCCCAAAAAGGACCCCAGAAACCTCCCTGGGGAGCCCCCAAAAATTCCATCAAGGTGACCCCAAAAACCCCAAAAAGGACCCCAGAAACCTCCCTGGGGAGCCCCCAAAAAATACACCAAGGTGACCCCAAAAACCCCAAAAAGGACCCCAGAAACCTCCCTGGGGAGCCCCCAAAAAATACACCAAGGTGACCCCAAAAACCCCAAAAGGGACCCCAGAAACTTCCCTGGGGAGCCCCCAAAAAATACACCAAGGTGACCCCAAAAACCCCAAAAGGGACCCCAGAAACTTCCCTGGGGAGCCCCCAAAAAATCCACCAAGGTGACCCCAAAAACCCCAAAAAGGACCCCAGAAACCTCCCTGGGGAGCCCCCAAAAAAATCCACCAAGGTGACCCCAAAAAGGACCCCAGAAACCTCCCTGAGGAGCCCCCAAAAAAATACACCAAGGTGACCCCAAAAGAGACCCCAGAAACTTCCCTGGGGAGCCCCCAAAAATTCCATCAAGGTGACCCCAAAAACCCCAAAAAGGACCCCAGAAACCTCCCTGGGGAGCCCCCAAAAAAATCCACCAAGGTGACCCCAAAAACCCCAAAAGGGACCCCAGAAACCTCCCTGGGGAGCCCCCAAAAAATCCACCAAGGTGACCCCAAAAGGGACCCCAGAAACCTCCCTGAGGAGCCCCCAAAAAAATCCACCAAGGTGACCCCAAAAACCCCAAAAAGGACCCCAGAAACCTCCCTGGGGAGCCCCCAAAAAATCCACCAAGGTGACCCCAAAAACCCCAAAAAGGACCCCAGAAACCTCCCTGGGGAGCCCCCAAAAAAATCCACCAAGGTGACCCCAAAAGAGACCCCAGAAACTTCCCTGGGGAGCCCCCAAAAAAATCCACCAAGGTGACCCCAAAAACCCCAAAAGGGACCCCAGAAACCTCCCTGGGGAGCCCTCAAAAAAATCCACCAAGGTGACCCCAAAACCCCCAAAAGAGACCCCAGAAACCTCCCTGGGGAGCCCCCAAAGAAATCCACCAAGGTGACCCCGAAATCCCCAAAAGAGACCCCAGAAACCTCCCTGGGGAGCCCCCAAAAAATCCACCAAGGTGACCCCAAAACCCCCAAAAGAGACCCCAGAAACCTCCCTGGGGAGCCCCCAAAGAAATCCACCAAGGTGACCCCAAAATCCCCAAAAAGGACCCCAGAAACCTCCCTGGGGAGCCCTCAAAAAAATCCACCAAGGTGACCCCAAAATCCCCAAAAGAGACCCCAGAAACTTCCCTGGGGAGCCCCCAAAAAAATCCACCAAGGTGACCCCAAAATCCCCAAAAGAGACCCCAGAAACTTCCCTGAGGAGCCCCCAAAAAAATCCACCAAGGTGACCCTAAAATCCCCAAAAGGGACGCCAGAAACTTCCCTGGGGAGCCCCCAAAAAATCCACCAAGGTGACCCCAAAACCCCCAAAAGAGACCCCAGAAACCTCCCTGGGGAGCCCCCAAAAAATCCACCAAGGTGACCCCAAAAGAGACCCCAGAAACCTCCCTGAGGAGCCCCCAAAAAAATCCACCAAGGTGACCCCAAAAACCCCAAAAAGGACCCCAGAAACCTCCCTGAGGAGCCCCCAAAAAAATCCACCAAGGTGACCCTAAAATCCCCAAAAGGGACGCCAGAAACTTCCCTGGGGAGCCCCCAAAAAATCCACCAAGGTGACCCCAAAACCCCCAAAAGAGACCCCAGAAACCTCCATGGGGAGCCCCCAAAAAATCCACCAAGGTGACCCCAAAAGGGACCCCAGAAACCTCCCTGGGGAGCCCCCAAAAAATCCACCAAGGTGACCCCAAAAGGGACCCCAGAAACCTCCCTGGGGAGCCCCCAAAAAAATCCACCAAGGCGACCCCAAAAGGGACCCCAGAAACCTCCCTGGGGAGCCCCCAAAAAATCCACCAAGGTGACCCTAAAAGGGACCCCAGAAACCTCCCTGAGGAGCCCCCAAAAAAATTCACCAAGGTGACCCCAAAAGGGACCCCAGAAACCTCCCTGAGGAGCCCCCAAAAAAATCCACCAAGGTGACCCCAAAAACCCCAAAAGGGACCCCAGAAACCTCCCTGAGGAGCCCCCAAAAAAATCCACCAAGGTGACCCCAAAATCCCCAAAAGAGACCCCAGAAACTTCCCTGGGGAGCCCTCAAAAAATCCACCAAGGTGACCCCAAAAGGGACCCCAGAAACCTCCCTGGGGAGCCCCCAAAAAATCCACCAAGGTGACCCCAAAAGGGACCCCAGAATCTTCCCTGAGGAGCCCCCAAAAAAATCCACCAAGGTGACCCCGAAATCCCCAAAAGGGACCCCAGAAAGCTCCCTGGGGAGCCCCCAAAAAAATCCACCAAGGTGACCCCAAAATCCCCAAAAAGGACCCCAGAAACCTCCCTGGGGAGCCCCCAAAAAATCCACCAAGGTGACCCCAAAAGGGACCCCAGAAACCTCCCTGGGGAGCCCCCAAAAAAACCACCAAGGTGACCCCAAAAACCCCAAAAAGGACCCCAGAAACCTCCCTGGGGAGCCCTCAAAAAAATCCACCAAGGTGACCCCAAAAACCCCAAAAGAGACCCCAGAAACCTCCCTGGGGAGCCCCCAAAAAATCCACCAAGGTGACCCCAAAAACCCCAAAAAGGACCCCAGAAACCTCCCTGGGGAGCCCCCAAAAAATCCACCAAGGTGACCCCAAAAACCCCAAAAGAGACCCCAGAAACCTCCCTGGGGAGCCCCCAAAGAAATCCACCAAGGTGACCCCAAAATCCCCAAAAGAGACCCCAGAAACTTCCCTGAGGAGCCCCCAAAAAATCCACCAAGGTGACCCCAAAACCCCCAAAAGAGACCCCAGAAACCTCCCTGGGGAGCCCCCAAAAAATCCACCAAGGTGACCCCGAAATCCCCAAAAGAGACCCCAGAAACTTCCCTGGGGAGCCCCCAAAAAATCCACCAAGGTGACCCCAAAAACCCCAAAAAGGACCCCAGAAACCTCCCTGGGGAGCCCCCAAAAAATCCACCAAGGTGACCCCGAAATCCCCAAAAGAGACCCCAGAAATCTCCCTGGGGAGCCCCCAAAAAAATCCACCAAGGTGACCCCAAAAACCCCAAAAAGGACCCCAGAAACCTCCCTGGGGAGCCCCCAAAAAATCCACCAAGGTGACCCCAAAAACCCCAAAAAGGACCCCAGAAACCTCCCTGGGGAGCCCCCAAAAAATCCACCAAGGTGACCCCAAAAACCCCAAAAAGGACCTCAGAAACCTCCCTGGGGAGCCCTCAAAAAATCCACCAAGGTGACCCCAAAAACCCCAAAAGGGACCCCAGAAAGCTCCCTGGGGAGCCCCCAAAAAAATACACCAAGGTGACCCCAAAAGAGACCCCAGAAACTTCCCTGGGGAGCCCCCAAAAAATCCACCAAGGTGACCCCAAAAGGGACCCCAGAAACCTCCCTGGGGAGCCCTCAAAAAATCCACCAAGGTGACCCCAAAAACCCCAAAAAGGACCCCAGAAACCTCCCTGCGGAGCCCCCAAAGAAATCCACCAAGGTGACCCCAAAATCCCCAAAAGGGACCCCAGAAACTTCCCTGGGGAGCCCCCAAAAAATCCACCAAGGTGACCCCAAAAGAGACCCCAGAAACCTCCCTGAGGAGCCCTCAAAAAAATACACCAAGGTGACCCCAAAAGAGACCCCAGAAACTTCCCTGGGGAGCCCCCAAAAATTCCATCAAGGTGACCCCAAAATCCCCAAAAGAGACCCCAGAAACCTCCCTGGGGAGCCCCCAAAAAAATACACCAAGGTGACCCCGAAATCCCCAAAAGGGACCCCAGAAACCTCCCTGGGGAGCCCCCAAAAAAATACACCAAGGTGACCCCAAAAGAGACCCCAAAAACCCCCCCAGGGCCCCGCTCGGGCAGGGACCAGCGCCCGTTGCTGTGCTCGAACTCCTGCACCCGGGGAAGGGGTGAGGGGGTCAGGGGCACCCCAAAAGGGACCCAGGATGTCCCAGGATGTCCCCAGGTGTCCCTGGATGTCCCCAGGATGTCCCTGGGTGTCCCCAGGATGTCCTCCAGTGTCCCCAGATGCCCAGGTAGGGGGGGATCCCCAGGTGCCCGGGGCTGTCCCCCGGATGTCCCCAGGTATCCCCAGGTGCCCGGGGCTGTCCCCAGGATGTCCCCAGGATGTCCCTGGGTATCCCCAGGTGCCCAGGGCTGTCCCCAGGATGTCCCCAGGATGTCCCTGGGTGTCCCCAGGATGTCCCTGGGTATCCCCAGGTGCCCAGGGCTGTCCCCAGGATGTCCCTGGGTATCCCCAGGTGCCCGGGGCTGTCCCCAGGATGTCCCCAGGACGTCCCCAGCTATCCCAGGATGTCCCCAGGATGTGCCCAGGGCTGTCCCCAGGATGTCCCCAGCTATCCCAGGATGTCCCCAGGATGTGCCCAGGGTGTCCCCAGGATGTCCCCAGGTATCCCAGGATGTCCCCAGGATGTCCCTGGGTATCCCCAGGTGCCCGGGGCTGTCCCCAGGATGTCCCCAGGATGTCCCCAGGTGTCCAGGGCTGTCCCCAGGATGTCCCCAGATATCCCAGGATGTCTCCAGGATGTCCCCAGGACGTCCCCAGCTATCCCAGGATGTCCCCAGGATGTGTCCAGGGCTGTCCCCAGGATGTCCCCAGGATGTCCCTGGGTATCCCCAGGTGCCCGGGGCTGTCCCCAGGATGCCCCCAGGATGTCCCCAGATATCCCAGGATGTCTCCAGGATGTCCCCAGGACGTCCCCAGCTATCCCAGGATGTCCCCAGGATGTGCCCAGGGCTGTCCCCAGGATGTCCCCAGGATGTCCCCAGATATCCCAGGATGTCTCCAGGATGTCCCCAGGACGTCCCCAGCTATCCCAGGATGTCCCCAGGATGTGCCCAGGGCTGTCCCCAGGATGTCCCCAGCTATCCCAGGATGTCCCCAGGATGTCCCCAGGATGTCCCCAGGATGTCCCCAGGCGCGCCGGTACCTTTTTCTTGACGAGGGACATGACGCCGATGCGGGTCAGCACCTGCTGCCGGGACAGCCCCTCGCGGGGGACGCCGTCCGCGAACGTCTCGGAGCCGTCGGCGCCCGGCTCGCACAGGTGGCGCATGAACAGGGACACGTAGGCCCTGGGGACAGCGCCAGGGCCACCGCCCGCTGCCACCACCCGCTGCCACCGCCCACTGCCACCGCCCGCTGCCACCGCCCGCTGCCACCAACCGCTGCCACCACCGCCCGCTGCCACCTCCCGCTGGCACCTCCCACTGCCACCAACCGCTGCCACCACTGCCACCACCCACTGCCACCGCCCGCTGCCACCAACCGCTGCCACCGCCCGCTGCCACCGCTGCCACCGCCCGCTGCCACCGCCCGCTGCCACCGCCCGCTGCCACCACCGCCCGCTGCCACCACCGCCCGCTGCCACCACCCGCTGCCACCGCCCGCTGCCACCGCCCGCTGGCACCAACCGCTGCCACCTCCCGCTGCCACCACCACCCACTGCCACCGCCCGCTGCCACCTCCCACTGCCACCTCCCACTGCCACCGCCCGCTGCCACCGCCCGCTGCCACCGCCCGCTGCCACCTCCCACTGGCACCAACCGCTGCCACCTCCCGCTGCCACCACCACCCACTGCCACCGCCCGCTGCCACCTCCCACTGCCACCTCCCGCTGCCACCTCCCGCTGCCACCACCACCCACTGCCACCTCCCACTGCCACCTCCCGCTGCCACCTCCCGCTGCCACCTCCCGCTGCCACCTCCCACTGCCACCGCCCGCTGCCACCGCCCGCTGCCACCTCCCTCTGCCACCACCACCCACTGCCACCACCCACTGCCACCTCCCACTGCCACCTCCCGCTGCCACCTCCCGCTGCCACCACCCACTGCCACCTCCCACTGCCACCTCCCGCTGCCACCTCCCGCTGCCACCTCCCACTGCCACCGCCCGCTGCCACCTCCCACTGCCACCAACCGCTGCCACCTCCCGCTGCCACCTCCCGCTGCCACCTCCCGCTGCCACCTCCCGCTGCCACCGCTGCCACCTCCCGCTGCCACCTCCCACTGCCACCTCCCGCTGCCACCGCCCACTGCCACCGCCCGCTGCCACCACCGCCCGCTGCCACCGCCCGCTGCCACCTCCCGCTGCCACCGCTGCCACCACCCACTGCCACCACCGCCCGCTGCCACCGCTGCCACCACCCACTGCCACCGCCCGCTGCCACCGCTGCCACCGCCCACTGCCACCACCGCCCGCTGCCACCGCCCACTGCCACCTCCCGCTGCCACCGCCCGCTGCCACCGCCCGCTGCCACCGCCCGCTGCCACCGCTGCCACCAACCGCTGCCACCGCCTGCTGCCACCACCACCCGCTGCCACCGCCTGCTGCCACCGCCCGCTGCCACCGCCCGCTGCCACCGCCTGCTGCCACCACCGCCCGCTGCCACCGCCCGCTGCCACCAACCACTGCCACCTCCCGCTGCCACCAAGCGCTGCCACCGTCCACTGCCACCTCCTGCTGCCACCGCTGCCACCGCCCGCTGCCACTGCCCACTGCCACCAACCGCTGCCACCGCCCGCTGCCACCGCCCGCTGCCACCGCCCCAGCAGCCCCGTCCCCACAGATCCTGTCCCCAGTGTCCCCTGTCCTCATAGATCTCCTGTCCCCAGGGTCCCTGTCCCCATAGAACCTGTCCCCAGTGTCCCCTATCCCCATAGATCCCCTGTCCCCAGGGTCCCTGTCCCCATAGATCTCATCTCCAGGGTCCCCCGTCCCCATAGAACCTGTCCCCAGGGTCCCCTGTCCCCACAGAATCTGTCCCCAGTGTCCCCTGTCCCCATAGATCTCATCCCCAGTGTCCCTTGTCCCCATAAATCTTATCTCCAGTGTCCCTTGTCCCCATAGATCTCATCCCCAGTGTCCCCTGTCCCCACGGCTCCTGTCCCCAGTGTCCCCTGTCCCCATAGATCTCATCTCCAGGGTCCCCCGTCCCCATAGAACCTGTCCCCAGTGTCCCCTGTCCCCATAGATCGCATCCCCATGGTCCCTTGCTCCCCGTGTCCTCGTCCTCATGGTCCCTTGTCCCCAGGGTCCCCGTCCCCACAGATCCTGTCCCCAGGTCCCTGGGTCTCTGCCCTATCCTCCGGTGTCCCCATTGTCCCCATCGCTGTCCTTGTCCCCAGTGTCCCCATCTCCAAGGACTTTGTCCCCGAGGTCTCCACTGTTCCCATCTCCAGGTGTCCCTGGTGTCCCCAATGTCCCTGGTGTCCCCAGGTGTCCAGGATGTCCCCAGTGTCCCCAAATGTCCCCAAAAGTCCCTGGCGTCCCTGGTGCCCTCAATGTCCCTGATGTCCCCAAGTGTCCCCAGTGTCCCCAATGTCCCTGGTGTCCCCGGTGTCCTCAAATGTCCCCGGTGTCCGCAGGTGCCCCCAATGTCCCTGGTGTCTCCAAGTGTCCCCAGATGTCCCCAATGTCCCTGGTGTCCCCAATGTCCCTGATGTCCCCAATGTCCGCAAGCGTCCCCGATGTCCCCAAATGTCCCTGGTGTCCTCAAGTGTCCCTGATGTCCCTGGTGTCCCCAATGTCCCCAAAGGTCCCCGACGTCCCCGCACCATCAGCCCGTCCCCTCGTCACGGCGCCCGTTGGGGCTGTGCCGGTCACGGCGGGGACCTGCCACCGCTCTGGCGTCCCCTGAGCCAGACCCGGCCCCCCGAGGGGACACGGGGACGTCCCCGGGGGTGGCTCTGCGTCGGGCTGAGGGGGACACGGCCTCGTCCGCTCCCCAGGAACTCCGACAGCGACGGCGCTCGGCTGAGTAAGGGCTCATCACGTGGCACGGGGACAGCGGGGACAGCGGGGGGACAACAGGGGGACAACAGGGACATGGGGACACCACGAGGATGTGAGGGGATGTGTGGGGACATGTGGGGACACGTGGCTACCTCGCTACGCGGCCACCACCCGTCCCCGGTGCCACCATCTGTGCCTGACATCAGCTGTCCCCGGTGCCACCGTGCGGTGTCAACCCCTGTCCCCGATGTCACCGCCTGTTCCCAGTGCCACCGCCTGTCCCTGATGTCACCCCTCATCCCCAGTGTCACCACCGCCTGTCCCCGATGTCACCGCCTGTTCCCAGTGCCACCGCCTGTCCCTGATGTCACCCCTCATCCCCAGTGTCACCACCTGTCCCCGATGTCACCGCCTGTTCCCAGTGCCACCGCCTGTCCCTGATGTCACCCCTCATCCCCAGTGCCACCACCGCCTGTCCCTGATGTCACCCCTCATCCCCGGTGCCACCGCCTGTCCCCAGTGCCACCGCCTGTCCCCGATGTCACTGCTTGTCCCTGACATCACCTGCCCCCGATGCCACCACCAGTCCTCGATGCCACCGCCTGTCCCCAGTGCCACCGCCCCTCCCCGGTGTCCCCAGTGTCCCCGATGTCCCCAATGTCCCCGATGTCCCCGGTGTCTCCATTGTCCCCAATGTCCCTGATGTCCCCAGTATCCCCAGTGTCCCTGATGTCCCCAATGTCCCCCATGTCCCCAATGTCCCCAGTGTCCCCAATGTCCCTGATGCCCCTAATGTCCCTGCTGTCCCCAGTGTCCCCGATATGCCCCAAGTCCCCGATGTCCCCAGTGTCCCCAATGTCCCCGCTATCCCCAATGTCCCCGGTGTCCCCAATATCCCCAATGTCTCCAATGTCCCCAATGTCCCCAGTATCCCCAGTGTCCCTGATGTCCCCAATGTCCCCGGTGTCCCCAATGTCCCCAATGTCCAGGATGTCCCCAGTGTCCCCAAGTGTCCCTGCTGTCCCCAATGTCTCCACTGTCCCCAGTGTCCCCAGTATCCCCGATGTCCTCAATGTCCCCAGTATCCCCAGTGTCCCTGATGTCCCCAGTATCCCCGGTGTCTCTGATGTCCCCGGTGTCCCCAATGTCTCTGATGTCCCCGGTGTCCCTGCTGTCCCCAATGTCCCCACTGTCCCCAATGTCCCCAATGTCTCCACTGTCCCCAATGTCCCCAATATCCCCCCATGTCCCCAATGTCCCCAAGTGTCCCTGATGTCCCTGATGTCCCCGATGTCCCCGATATGCCCCAAGTCCCCGGTGTCCCCGGTGTCCCCAATGTCCCCAGTGTCCCCAATGTCCCCAATATCCCCAGTGTCCCCAATATCACCACTGTCCCCCAGTGTCCCCAAGTGTCCCCGCTGTCCCCGCTGTCCCCAGTGTCCCCAATGTGCCCCAAGTCCCCGCTGTCCCCGTGTCCCCGCTGTCACCTACTTGAACTCCTTCTCGGTTTTGCCGCGCAGGTCCCTCACGAGCCACTGGGAGGTGAAGGCGTCCTGGGGGGGCATCCCCCAGCGCATCACCGCGTTCAGGAACGCCTTGCGCTGCCGCGTGTTGAACCCCAGCACCTGCGGGGGACACCGGGCGCGCTCAGGGGACATCGGGGGACATCGGGGGACACGGCTGTCCCCCCCCCCCAGCTGACCCCTGACCCCTCGGATTTGGGGGACCCAGGTGTTGAGAGGTCACACTCAGCTGTCCGAGCACCCCCTGACCCCTCCTGCAGGTGACACAGGTGGCCTTGGGGTGTCCCCAAGCCCCCAGGGGGTGTCCCCAAGCCCCCAGGGGATGTCCCCAAGCCCCAGAGGGTGTCCCCAAGCCCCCTGAGGTGTCCCCAAGACCCTGAGCTGTCCCCAAGCCCCCTGGGGTGTCCCCAAACCCCCTGAGGTGTCCCCAAGCCCCTGAGCTGTCCCCAAGCCCTCTGGGGATGTCCCCAAGCCCCCAGGGGATGTCCCCAAGCCCCTTGAGGTGACCCCAAGCCCCCTGGGGGTGTCCCCAAGCCCCTGAGGTGTCCCCAAGCCCCTGAGGTGTCCCCAAGCCCCCTGAGGTGTCCCCAAGCCCCTGAGGTGTCCCCAAGCCCTCTGGGGATGTCCCCAAGCCCCAGAGGGTGTCCCCAAGCCCCCTGAGGGTGTCCCCAAGCCCGCGGTGTCCCCTCACCTCGATGTTGCCGCCCACCCGGGCCAGCAGTGGGGGGAGGGGTTTGTCCTTCTCGTTCCGCAGCTGCCGCTTGGACTGACGCCGGCCTGGGGGAGGGGAGGGGTCAGGACCCCCCCACGGCACCCTGACCCCCCCTTGGGGTGCCCCAGACCCCCTTGGGACACCCTGACCCCCCCTTGGGGTGCCCCAAACCCCCTTGGGACACCCTGACCCCTCCCAGGACACCCCAAACCCCCTTGGGACATCCTGACCCCCCCTTGGGGTGCCCAAAACACCCTTGGGACACCCTGACCCCCCTTTAGGGCCACTCTGACCCCCCCTTGGGGTGCCCCAGACCCCCTTGGGACACCCTGACCCCCCTTGGGGTGCCCCAGACCCCCTTGGGACACCCTGACCCTTCCCCTGCACCCTGGCCCCATTGTGGGACACCCTGAAACCCCCCAGGGGACACAGGGGGGACACAGGGGACACTGAGGGGACACAGAGGGGACACAGAGGGGACACTGAGGGGACACTGAGGGGACACTGAGGGGACACTGAGGGGACACACAGGGGGGACACAGGGGACACTGAGGGCACTCAGGGGACGCACAGGGGACACTGCGGGGACACTGAGGGGATACAGGGGACACTGAGGGGACTCAGGGGACGCACAGGGGACACTGAGGGGACACTGAGGACACTGGGGACACTGAGGGGACACTGAAGGGACAGAGGGGACACTGAGGGGACACTGAGGGGACACTGAGGGGACCCTGAAGGGACACTGAGGGGACACTGAGGGGACACAGGGGACACAGAGGGGACACAGAGGGGACACTGAGGGGGGACACAGGGGACACTGAGGGGACACAGGGGACACTGAAGGGACACTGAAGGGACACAGAGGGGACACAGAGGGGACAGAGGGGACACTGAGGGGACACTGAGGGGACACAGGGGACACTGAGGGGACACAGAGGGGACACAGAGGGGACACAGAGGGGGGACACAGGGGACACTGAGGGGACACACAGGGGGGACACTGGGGACACTGAGGGGACACAGAGGGGACACTGAAGGGACACTGAGGGGACAGAGGGGACACTGAGGGGACACTGAAGGGACACAGGGGGGACACACAGGGGGGACACAGGGGGACACAGGGGACACTGAAGGGACACAGGGGACACTGAGGGGACACAGAGGGGACACAGAGGGGACACTGAGGGGACACAGGGGGGACACAGGGGACACTGAGGGGACACTGAGGGGACACAGGGGACACAGGGGACACTGAGGGGGGACACAGGGGACACTGAGGGGACACAGAGGGGACACTGAGGGGACCCTGAAGGGACACTGAGGGGACACAGAGGGGACACAGAGGGGACACACAGGGGGGACACAGGGGGGACACAGGGGACACTGAAGGGACACTGAGGGGACACAGGGGACACAGGGGACACTGAGGGGGGACACAGGGGACACTGAGGGGACACAGAGGGGACACTGAGGGGACCCTGAAGGGACACTGAGGGGACACAGAGGGGACACAGAGGGGACACACAGGGGGGACACAGGGGACACTGAAGGGACACTGAGGGGACACACAGAGGGGACACTGGGGACACTGAGGGGACACAGAGGGGACACAGGGGACGCACAGGGGACACTGAGGGGACACTGAGGGGATACTGAGGGGACACTGGGGACACACAGGGGACACAGAGGGGACACAGAGGGGGGACACAGGGGACACTGAGGGGACACAGGGGACACAGGGGACACTGAAGGGACACTGAAGGGACACAGAGGGGACACTGAGGGGACAGAGGGGACACTGAGGGGACACTGAAGGGACACTGAAGGGACACTGAAGGGACACAGAGGGGACACAGGGGACACTGAGGGGACACAGAGGGGACACAGAGGGGACACACAGGGGACACACAGGGGACACTGAAGGGACACACAGGGGGGACACTGGGGACACTGAGGGGACATAGGGGACACTGAGGTGACACAGAGGGGACACTGAAGGGACACTGAGGGGACAGAGGGGACACTGAGGGGACACAGGGGACACTGAGGGGACAGAGGGGACACTGAGGGGACACAGGGGGGACACAGGGGACACAGAGGGGACACAGAGGGGACACAGGGGGGACACAGGGGGGACACAGGGGGGACACTGAGGGGACACTGAGGGGACACCCGGGGGTCATTGAGGAGACACCCAGGGGACACCGAGGGGACACTGAGGGGACACTGAGGGGACACTGAGGGGACACTGAGGGGACACAGGGGACACTGAGGGGGAAACAGGGGGGACACAGGGGACACAGAGGGGACACTGAGGGGACACAGGGGGGACACAGGGGGGACACAGGGGGGACACAGGGGGGACACAGGGGACACAGAGGGGACACTGAGGGGACACAGGGGGGACACAGGGGGGACACAGGGGGGACACAGGGGACACACAGGGGACACACAGGGGACACTGAGGGGACACAGGGGACACAGGGGACACTGAGGGGACACAGGGGACGCTCACCCTCCGGCCGCTCGTCGAAGTCCTCGTCCTCCTCCTCGGAGCCCACCGAGTACTCGGACTGGTTGTCTGGGGGACACGGTCAGCGTTGGGGACACTGCACCCCCAGTGCCTCCCAGTCTGTCCCAGTCCCTCCCAGTGTGTCCCAGTCCCTCCCAGTGTGTCCCAGTCCCATCCCAGTGCCCACCTTGGTCCTCCTGGGCGGCAGCATTGTGGTTGCCCCGCTTCTGGATGTGCTTGCCCTTGCCCAGGTTTCCTCCCAGCACCATCCCAGTACCTCCCAGTGTGTCCCAGTCCCTCCCAGTGCCCACCTTGGTCCTCCTGGGTGGCAGCGTTGTGGTTGCCCCGCTTCAGGACGCGCTTGCCCTTGCCCAGGTTTCCTCCCAGCACCATCCCAGTGCTTCCCAGTGACTCCCAGCACCATCCCAGTCCCTCCTAGTACCTCCCAATGCTTCCCAGTCCCATCCCAGTGCCCACCTTGGTCCTCCTGGGTGGCAGCGTTGTGGTTGCCCTGCTTTCGGATGCGCTTGCCCTTGCCCAGGTTCTGCATCAGCTGTTCCCAGCACCATCCCAGTGCCTCCCAGTGACTCCCAGCACCATCCCAGTGCCTCCCAGTGTGTCCCAGTCCCTCCCAGTGACTCCCAGTCCCTCCCAGTGCCCACCTTGGTCCTCCTGGGTGGCAGCGTTGTGGTTGCCCTGCTTTCGGACGCGCTTGTGCTTGCCCGGGTTCTGCACCAGCTGCTCCCAGCACCATCCCAGCACCATCCCAGTGCCTCCCAGTGTGTCCCAGTCCCATCCCAGTGCCCACCTTGGTCCTCCTGGGCGGCGTCGTTGTAGTTGACCTGCTTGCGGACGCGCTTGCCCTTGCCCAGGTTGCGGGCCAGGTCCTCCTGCTGCTGCTCGTAGTGGTGCCGCAGCAGCTTCTCCCAGTAGTCGGGGTCCACGTTCTCCTCCTGCTTGATGATCTCCCGCTCGATCTCCTCGATCTGCCGCACACACAGCGGTCACCCGCGGTCACCCGAGGGACCCTGCCGGCCTCAGGGGTCACAGCGTCCCCAGCGTCTCCATCATCATCATCATCACCACCATCATCATCATCATCATCCCACTGTCTCCATGTTCCTGTCATCCTCATCTTCAATGTCTCCATCATCATCATCATCATCATCATCATCATCCCACTGTCTCCATCTCCATGGTCTCATCATCCCCATCTTCCTCATCTCCATCATCATCACCACCATCTCCATCATCCCCATCATCCTCATCATCTCCATCTCCACTGTGCCCATCATCCCCATCATCCTCATCTTCATCATCTGCATCATCACCGTCATCATCTCCATGGTCCCATCACCTTCATCTCCACCGTTCCCGTCATCCTCATCATCCTCATCTTCATCATCCTCATCATCTCCATCATCCTCTCCATCTCCATAGTCCCATCATCCCAATCTTCATCGTCTCTCCATCATCATCACCATCTCCATCACCCCATCATCCCCATCTTCATCATCTCTCCATCATCATCATCATCATCGTCATCATCATCACCATCATCCTCTCCATGGTCCCATCATCCCCATCTTCATCATCCTTATCACCCCATCATCTCCATGGTGCCATCACCTTCATCTCCACCATTTCCGTCATCCCCATCATCCTCATCTTCATCATCCTCATCACCCCATCATCCTCATCATCTCTATCATCCTCTCCATCTCCATCACCCCATCATCCCCATCTTCATCGTCTCTCCATCATCTCCATCGTCCTCACCATCTCCATCACCCCATCATCTCCATCTTCATCACCTCCATCATCCCATCACCTTCCTCTCCATTGTCCCATCATCCCCATCATCCTCATCATCTCCATCATCATCGTCATCATCTCCATGGTCCCATCATCCCCATCATCTCCATCATCATCATCCTCGCCATCTCCACCATCCCATCATCCCCATCTTCACCATCTCCATCATCATCATCATCACCATCTCCACCATCCCCATCATCCCCATCTTCATCATCTCTCCATCATCATCATCTCCATCTCCACTGTTCCCATCATCTCCATCATCATCATCATCATCATCATCATCATCATCATTGTCATCCTCTCCATGGTCCCATCATCCTCATCTTCATCATCCTCATCACCCCATCATCCTCATCATCTCCATCATCCTCTCCATCTCCATGGTCCCATCATCCCCATCTTCATCGTCTCTCCATCATCTCCATCATCCTCACCATCTCCATCATCCCATCATCTCCATCTTCATCATCTCCATCATCCCATCACCTTCCTCTCCATGATCCCATCATCCCCATCATCTCCATCATCATCATCCTCGCCATCTCCACCATCCCATCATCCCCATCTTCGCCATCTCCATCATCATCATCATCACCATCTCCACCATCCCCATCTTCATCATCTCTCCATCATCATCATCTCCATCTCCACTGTTCCCATCTCCATCATCATCATCATCGTCATCCTCTCCATGGTCCCATCATCCTCATCTTCATCATCCCCACCACCCCATCATCCTCATCATCTCCATCATCCTCTCCATGGTTCCATCATCCCCATCTTCATCATCTCTCCATCATCATCACCATCCTCTCCATCTCCATCACCCCACCATCCCCATCTTCATCGTCTCTCCATCATCATCATCACCATCTCCATCTTCATCATCTCTATCATCCTCTCCATCTCCATCACCCCATCATCCCCATCTTCATCGTCTCTCCATCATCTCCATCATCACCATCTCCATCACCCCATCATCTCCATCTTCATCATCTCCATCATCCCATCACCTTCCTCTCCATGGTCCCATCATCCCCATCATCTCCATCATCATCATCCTCGCCATCTCCACCATCCCATCATCCCCATCTTCGCCATCTCCATCATCATCATCATCACCATCTCCACCATCCCCATCTTCATCATCTCTCCATCATCATCATCTCCATCTCCACTGTTCCCATCTCCATCATCATCATCATCGTCATCCTCTCCATGGTCCCATCATCCTCATCTTCATCATCCCCACCACCCCATCATCCTCATCATCTCCATCATCCTCTCCATGGTTCCATCATCCCCATCTTCATCATCTCTCCATCATCATCACCATCCTCTCCATCTCCATCACCCCACCATCCCCATCTTCATCGTCTCTCCATCATCATCATCACCATCTCCATCTTCATCATCTCTATCATCCTCTCCATCTCCATCACCCCATCATCCCCATCTTCATCGTCTCTCCATCATCTCCATCATCACCATCTCCATCACCCCATCATCTCCATCTTCATCATCTCCATCATCCCATCACCTTCCTCTCCATGGTCCCATCATCCCCATCATCTCCATCATCATCATCCTCGCCATCTCCACCATCCCACCATCCCCATCTTCGCCATCTCCATCATCATCATCATCACCATCTCCACCATCCCCATCTTCATCATCTCTCCATCATCATCATCTCCATCTCCACTGTTCCCATCTCCATCATCATCATCATCGTCATCCTCTCCATGGTCCCATCATCCTCATCTTCATCATCCCCACCACCCCATCATCCTCATCATCTCCATCATCCTCTCCATGGTTCCATCATCCCCATCTTCATCATCTCTCCATCATCATCACCATCCTCTCCATCTCCATCACCCCACCATCCCCATCTTCATCATCTCTCCATCATCATCATCTCCATCTCCACTGTTCCCATCATCCCCATCTTCATCATCCTCATCATCACCATCTCCATCATCCCGTCATCTCCATCTTCATCATCTCCTTCATCCCATCACCTTCCTCTCCACTGTTCCCATCATCTCCATCTTCATCATCTCCATTGTCCCATCACCTTCATCTCCATGGTCCCATCATCCCCATCTTCATCGTCTCTCCATTATCTCCACCATCACCATCTCCATTACCCCATCATCTCCATCATCTCCATCATCCCATCACCTTCCTCTCCATGATCCCATCATCCCCATCATCTCCATCATCATCATCCTCACCATCTCCACCATCCCATCATCCCCATCTTCGCCATCTCCATCATCATCACCATCACCATCTCCACCATCCCCATCTTCATCATCTCTCCATCATCATCATCTCCATCTCCGCTGTTCCCATCATCTCCATCATCATCATCATCATCGTCATCCTCTCCATGGTCCCATCATCCTCATCTTCATCATCCCCATCACCCCATCATCCTCATCATCTCCATCATCCTCTCCATCTCCATGGTCCCATCATCCCCATCTTCATCGTCTCTCCATCATCATCACCATCCTCTCCATCTCCATCACCCCACCATCCCCATCTTCATCGTCTCTCCATCATCATCATCACCATCTCCATCTTCATCATCTCTATCATCCTCTCCATCTCCATGGTCCCATCATCCCCATCTTCATCGTCTCTCCATCATCTCCATCATCACCATCTCCATCACCCCATCATCTCCATCATCCCATCACCTTCCTCTCCATGGTCCCATCATCCCCATCATGTCCATCATCGTCATCCTTGCCATCTCCACCATCCCACCATCCCCATCTTCGCCATCTCCATCATCATCATCATCACCATCCCCATCATCCCCATCTTCATCATCTCTCCATCATCATCATCTCCATCTCCACTGTTCCCATCATCCCCATCTTCATCATCCTCATCATCACCATCTCCATCATCCCGTCATCTCCATCATCTCCTTCATCCCATCACCTTCCTCTCCACTGTTCCCATCATCTCCATCTTCATCATCTCCATTGTCCCATCACCTTCATCTCCATGGTCCCATCATCCCCATCTTCATCGTCTCTCCATTATCTCCACCATCACCATCTCCATCACCCCATCATCTCCATCACCCCATCATCTCCATCTTCATCATCTCCATCATCCCATCACCTTCTTCTCCATGATCCCATCATCCCCATCATCTCCAGCATCATCATCCTCGCCATCTCCACCATCCCATCATCTCCATCTCCATCCTCTCCAGGGTCTCCAGCTCCATCATCCCTGTGTCCCCACCCACCCTGGTGTCCCCACCCACCCCGCTGTCCCCGCCGCACCTTGTCCTCCTCCCTGACGACGTACTGGGCCACCTTGAAGGAGCTCAGGTACTCGTTCATGTTCTGCACGTCGGCGTCGTCGGTGGCGTCCTGGTTGCGGTCCAGCAGCCGCGCGATGGCCTCGTTGTCGTAGTGGATGACGCTGCTGTCCTCCTCCTTGTTGTCCCCTGCGTGGCCACACCGCGTGACGCGCTGGCACGCGCCCGGACGTGCTGGGACGCGCTGGGACGCGCTGGGACGTGCTGGGATGCACTGGGATGCGCTGGGATGCACTGGGATGCACTGGGATGCGCTGGGATGCGCTGGGACGCACTGGGACACACTGGGATGCACTGGGACACACTGGGACACACTGGGACGCGCTGGGATGCGCTGGGATGCACTGGGACACACTGGGATGCACTGGGACGCGCTGGGACACACTGGGACGCGCTGGGACACACTGGGACGCGCTGGGATGCACTGGGACGCACTGGGACGCACTGGGACGCACTGGGACACGCTGGGATGCACTGGGACGCGCTGGGATGCACTGGGACGCGCTGGGACACACTGGGACACGCTGGGAGGTACTGGGACGCGCTGGGACACGCTGGGACACGCTGGGACACGCTGGGATGCACGGGGATGCGCTGGGACACACTGGGACACGCTGGGAGGTACTGGGACGCGCTGGGACACACTGGGACACGCTGGGACACGCTGGGACGCACTGGGACGCGCTGGGACACACTGGGACACGCTGGGATGCACTGGGACGCGCTGGGATGCACTGGGACGCGCTGGGACACACTGGGATGCACTGGGACGTGCTGGGACATGCAGCCGGACGCTCTCGGACATGGCCAGACGCGTTGGCACGTGCTGGGACGCAACCGGAAGCGCTGGGACACGCTGGGATGCACTGGGACACACTGGGACACGCTGGCACGTGGCCGGACACGCTGGGATGCACTGGGACACACTGGGATGTGCTGGGACACGCTGGGATGCACTGGGATGTGCTGGGACACACTGGGATGTGCTGGGACACACTGGGACGTGGCCGGACACGCTCGGACATAGCCGGATGCGCTGGGACACGCTGGGATGCACTGGGACACACTGGGATGTGCTGGGATGCGCTGGGACACACTGGGACACGCTGGGACACGCTGGGACGTGGCCGGACGCGCTTGGACATGGCCGGATGCACTGGGACACGCTGGGATGCACTGGGACACACTGGGATGTGCTGGGACGCACTGGGACACGGCCGGACACGCTGGCACGTGGCCGGACGTGCTTGGACATGGCCGGACGCACTGGGACGCACTGGGATGCACTGGGATGCACTGAGACACACTGGGACGTGGCCGGACGCGCTCGGACATGGCCGGATGCGCTGGGACACACTGGGACACGCTGGGACATGCTGGGGTGCACTGGGACATGCTGGGACGCAGCCTGATGCGCTCGGACACGGCTGGACGCGCTGGGGCATGGCTGGATGCGCTGGGACACGCTGGGACACGCTGGGACACACTGGAATGTGCTGGGACACACTGGGACGTGCTGGGACATGGCTGGACACGCTCAGACACGGCCGGACGTGCTGGGACACACTGGGACGCGCTGGTACGTGGCCAGACATGCTGGGACACGGCCAGACACGCTGGGACGCACCGGGACGCACTGGGACATGCTGGGACGCGCTGGGACACCCTGGCATGTGGCCAGATGGGCTGGGACACGGCCGGATGCGCTGGGACACGCTGGGACACGGCCGGACACGCTGGGACGCACTGGGACATGCTGGGACGTGCTGGGACACCCTGGCATGTGGCCAGATGGGCTGGGACACGGCCGGATGCGCTGGGACACGCTAGGACACGGCCGGACACGCTGGGACGCACCGGGACGCACTGGGACATGCTGGGACGCGCTGGGACACCCTGGCATGTGGCCAGATGGGCTGGGACACGGCCGGATGTGCTGGGACACGCTGGGACACGGCCGGACACGCTCAGACACGCTCGGACACGGCCGGATGTGCTGGCACGTGGCCGGACATTCTGGGACACACTTGGATGCACTGGGATGCACTGGGACGCACTGGGACACACTGGGACGTGGCCGGACGCGCTCGGACATGGCCGGATGCGCTGGGACACACTGGGACACGCTGGGACATGCTGGGGTGCACTGGGACATGCTGGGACGCAGCCTGATGCGCTCGGACACGGCCGGACGCGCTGGGGCGTGGCTGGATGCGCTGGGACATGGCTGGATGCGCTGGGACACGCTGGGACACACTGGGACACACTGGAATGTGCTGGGACACACTGGGACGTGCTGGGACGTGGCCGGACACGCTCGGACATGGCCGGACATGCTGGGACACACTGGGATGCACTCGGACACGACCGGACGGGCTGGGACACACTGGGACGCGCTGGTACGTGGCCAGACGTGCTGGGACACGGCCAGACACACTGGGACGCACTGGGACATGCTGGGACGCGCTGGGATGCACCGGCACGCACTGGGACACGCTGGGACACCCTGGCATGTGGCCAGATGGGCTGGGACACAGCCGGATACGCTGGGACACGCTGGGACACGGCCGGACACGCTGGGACGCACTGGGACACGGCCGGACACGCTGGGACACGGCCGGACACGCTGGGACGCACTGGGACACGGCCGGACACGCTGGGACACGGCCGGATGTGCTGGCACGTGGCCGGACATTCTGGGACACACTCGGACGCACTGGGACGCACTGGGACGCAGCTGGACACGCTGGGACACGGCCCTGCACCAACACGGCCCTGCATGCTCTGACGCAGCCGGACACGCTGGGATGCACTGGGACACACTGGGACATGCTGGGACACGGCCCCGCACCAACAGGGACATGCTGGGATGCACTGGGACACACTGGGACATGCTGGGACACGGCCCCGCACCAACAGGGACACGCTGGGACGCGCTGGGACACAGCTGGACACAGCCGGACGCACTGGGACACACTGGGACGCACTGGGACACGCTCGGACGTGCTGGGACACGGCCCCGCACCAACAGGGACACGCTGGGACGCACTGGGACATGCTTGGACGTGCTGGGACACAGCCCCGCACCAACAGGGACACGCTGGGACGCGCTGGGACACGGCCGGACACAGCCGGACGCACTGGGACGCACTGGGACGCACTGGGACACGCTGGGACACAGCCGGACATGCTGGGACACGGCCCCGCACCAACAGGGACACGCTGGGACGTGCTGGGACACGGCCGGACACAGCCGGACGCACTGGGACGCGCTGGGACGCGCTGGGACACGGCCGGACACAGCCGGACACAGCCGGACGCACTGGGACGCACTGGGACGCACTGGGACGCACTGGGACGCACTGGGACACGGCCGGACACAGCCGGACGCACTGGGACACACTGGGACACGCTCGGACGCATTGGGACACACTGGGACACGCTGGGACGCAGCCGGACGCACTGGGACACGCTGGGACACGCTCGGACGTGCTGGGACACACTGGGACACGCTCGGACGCGCTGGGACACGCTGGGACATGGCCGGACATGCTGGGATGCACTGGGACACACCGGGACATGCTGGGACACGCTGGGACACACTGGGATGTGCTGGGACGCGCTGGGACACGGCCCCGCACCAGCACGGCCCCGCACGCTCTGACACGGCCGGACACGCCAACGCGACGTGACACGGCTCTGTCACTCCAACGTGGCCCAGCACGGCCCAGTCCAGCCCAGCACGGCCCAGTCCAGCCCAGTCCAGCCCAGCACAACCCTGTCCAGCCCAGTCCAGCCCAGCACAGCCCAGTCCAGCCCAGACCAGCCCACTCCAATCCAGCACGGCCCAGTCCAGTCCAGCCCAGTCCAGCCCAACAGGGCCCAGTCCAGCCCAGCATGGCCCAGTCCAGCCCAGCATGGCCCAGCAAGGCCCAGCAGAGCCCAAATCAGCCCAGCACAGTCCAGTCCAGCCCAGCACGGTCCAATACAGCCCAGTACAGCCCAGCAGAGCCCAGCATGGCCCAATACAGCCCAACACAGCCCAGTAGAGCCCAGTATGGCCCAGTACAACCCAACACAACCCAACGCAACCCAGTACAACCCAACGTAACCCCGTCCAGCCCAACGCGGCCCAGTCCAACCCAGCACAGCCCAGTTCAACCCAGCATGGCCCAGTCCAGCCCAGTCCAGCCCAACACAGTCCAGTCCAACCCAGCACAGCCCAGTCCAACCCAGCATGGCCCAGTCCAGCCCAGTCCAGCCCTGCACCGCTCAGTTTGGCCCAGTCCAACCCTGCGCAGCCCAGTCCAGCCCACCACAGTCCAGTCCAGCCCAGCACAGTCCAACACAGCCCAGTCCAACCCAGCCCAACACAGTCCAGTCCAGCCCAGCATGGCTGAGTCCAGCCCAGTCCAACCCAGCACAGCCCAGTCCAGCCCAGCCCAGCATGGCTCAGTCCAGCCCAGCACAGCCCATCATCATCCTCACCATCTCAGTACAGCCCAGTCCAGCCCAGCACGGCTCAGTCCAGCCCAGTCCTGTCCAGCCCAGCCCTGCCCAATCCAACCCAGTCCAGTCCAGCCCAGCCCAGCCCAGCTCAGCCCAGCTCAGCCCAGCCCAGTCCAACTCAGCACAGCCCAGCCCAGCCCAGCACAGCCCAGTGCAACTCAGCACAACCCAGTCCAGCCCAGTCCAGCCCAGCCCAGTTCAGCCCAGTCCAGCCCAGTCCAGCCCAGTCCAGCCCAGTCCAGCCCAGCTCAGCCCAGTCCAGTCCAGCCCAGTCCAGTCCAGTCCAGTCCAGCCCAGCCCAGCCCAGCCCAGCCCAGCCCAGCCCAGCGCTCCCTGCCCCGTGCCCCCAGGGCTGACCCTCGTTCTCGTCCTTGAAGAGCTCCTCGGTGCCGAACTTGAGGATGTCGTCGAGCTCCTGCTTGGACATGGAGCCGGCCTTGGAGCCCAGCCCCGGGCGCACCACCAGGTGCGTCAGCATCATCTTGCGCTTGGCCACCTGCGTGATCCGCTCCTCCACCGAGGCCCGCGTCACGAAGCGGTAAATCATCACCTTGTTGGCCTGGCCGATGCGGTGCGCCCGGCTGAAGGCCTGGGGGGACGGGGATGGGTCAGGGACACCGCAGGGACATCGTGGGGACACCGTGGGGACAGGTCAGGGACACGTCAGGGACACAGGGGGACACTATGACCGATGCAGTGCGCCCAGCTGAAAGCCTGGGGACAGCGGGGACAGGTCAGGGACATCGTGGGGACATCGTGGGGACAGGTCAGGTGGGGTGGGGACACGTCAGGGACACCCTGGGGACACATCAGGGACATCGTGGGGACACGTCACGGACATGTCAGGGACATAGGGGGTCACTGACCGATGCGGTGCGCCCGGCTGAAGGCCTGGGGGGACAGGGACGGGTCAGGGACATCGTGGGGACATCGTGGGGACAGGTCAGGGACACGTCAGGTGGGAGGGGAACACCCCAGAGATGGGTGAGGTGGGGTGGGGAACACGTCAGGGACACAGGGGGACACCCTGGCCGATGCAGTGTGCCTGGCTGAAGGCCTGGGGGGACAGGGACGGGTCAGGGACATCGTGGGGACATCGTGGGGACACCGTGGGGACATCCTGGGGACACCACAGGGACTTGGCAGTAGGTGAAGACAGGGAGCTGGGGAGGGCGACACTGGACAGGCGACACTGGCCAGGTGCCAGGGGTCAGGGGGTGACACTGGACAGGTGACACTGGCCAGGTGCCAGGGGTCAGGGGGTGACACTGGACAGGCGACACTGGCCAGGTGCCAGGGGTCAGGGGGTGACACTGGACAGGCGACACTGGCCAGGTGCCAGGGGTCAGGGGGTGACACTGGACAGGTGACACCGGCCAGGGGTCAGGGGGTGACAGTGGACAGGTGACACTGGCCAGGTGCCAGGGGTCAGGGGGTGACACTGGCCAGGTGCCAGGGGTCAGGGGGTGACACTAGACAGGTGACACCGGCCAGGTGCCAGGGGGTGACACTGGACAGGCGATGCTGGCCAGGTGCCAGGGGTCAGGGGGTGACACTGGACAGGCGACGCTGGCCAGGTGCCAGGGGTCAGGGGGTGACAGTGGACAGGTGACACTGGCCAGGTGCCAGGGGTCAGGGGGTGACACTGGCCAGGTGCCACCGGCCCGGTGCCCACCTGGATGTCGTTGTGGGGGTTCCAGTCCGAGTCGAAGATGACCACGGTGTCGGCCGTCGCCAGGTTGATGCCGAGGCCCCCGGCCCGCGTCGACAGCAGGAAACAGAACTGCTGCGCCCCCGGCGCTGCCCCCCCGGAGTCAGTGTGGGACCCAAAACCCACCAAAATCACCCCAAAAACACCTCCACTGCTGCGCCCCCGGCGCTGCCCCCCCCCGGAGTCAGTGTGGGACCCAAAACCCACCAAAATCACCCCAAAAAACACCTCCACTGCTGCGCCCCCGGCGCTGCCCCCCCCCGGAGTCAGTGTGGGACCCAAAACCCACCAAAATCACCCCAAAAACACCTCCACTGCTGCGCCCCCGGCGCTGCCCCCCTGGAGTCAGTGCGGGACCCAAAACCCACCAAAATCACCCCAAAAACACCTCCACTGCTGCGCCCCCGGCGCTGCCCCCCCCCGGAGTCAGTGTGGGACCCAAACCCCACCAAAATCACCCCAAAAACACCTCCACTGCTGCACCCCCGGCGCTGCCCCCCTGGAGTCAGTGCGGGACCCAAAACCCTCCAAAATCACCCCAAAGACACCTCCACTGCTGCGCCCCCGGCGCTGCCCCCCCGGAGTCAGTGCGGGACCCAAAACCCACCAAAATCACCCCAAAATCACCCCAAAACCACCCCAAAGCCACCCCAAAACCAGCTGGTGCTGGATCCCCCCAGACACCTGTCCCCGGACACCCTGAATCCCCCCTGGACATCTGGATCCCCCTGTCCCTGTCCCCCATCCCCATCCCTGTCCCCATCCCTGTCCCCATCCCTGTCCCCTGTCCCCATTCCCTGTCCCCATCCCTGTCCCTGTCCCCCATGTCCCTGTCCCCTGTCCCTGTGTCCATGTCCCCTGTCCATGTCCCCATCCCTGTCCCTGTCCCCATCCCTGTCCCCTGTCCCCGTCCCTGTCCCCATCCCTGTCCCTGTCCCCGTCCCTGTCCCTGTCCCCATCCCTGTCCCCTGTCCCTGTCCCCATCCCTGTCCCCTGTCCCCTGTCCCTGTCCCCTGTCCCCGCTGTGTCCCTGTCCCCTGTCCCCTGTGTCCCTGTCCCCTGTCCCCATCCCTGTCCCTGTGTCCCTGTCCCCTGTCCCTGTCCCCCTGTGTCCCTGTCCCCATCCCTGTCCCTGTCCCCAGTCCCTGTCCCCATCCCTGTGTCCCTGTCCCCTGTCCCTGTCCCTGTCCCCTGGTGTCCCCTGTCCCTGTCCCTATCCCTGTCCCTGTCCCCTGTCCCTGTCCCCCTGTGTCCCTGTCCCCGTCCCTGTCCCCTGTCCCCTGTCCCTGTGTCCCTGTCCCCATCCCTGTCCCTGTCCCCTGTCCCTGTCCCCCTGTCCCTGTCCCCCTGTCCCTGTTCCCTGTCCCCTGTCCCTGTCCCCTGTCCCCTGTCCCCTGTCCCTGTCCCTGTCCCCCGGTGTCCCCTGTCCCTGTCCCCATCCCTGTCCCCCCCATCCCTGTCCCCTGTCCCTGTCCCCTGTCCCTGTCCCCTGTCCCTGTCCCCCTGTGTCCCTGTCCCCTGTCCCTGTCCCTGTGTCCCTGTCCCCATCCCTGTCCCTGTCCCCCGTCCCCTGTCCCCATCCCTGTGTCCCTGTCCCCTGTCCCCATCCCTGTCCCCTGTCCCCTGTCCCTGTCCCCTGTCCCCCCTGTGTCCCTGTCCCTGTCCCTGTCCCCTGTCCCTACCGTTGAAGCGGTCGATGGCCTCCTGCCGCAGGGCCCCGGTGATGCCGCCATCGATCCTCTCGTACTTGTAGCCCTCGTAGTCCAGGAAATCCTCCAGCAGGTCCAGCATCTTCGTCATCTGCGGCAACTGGTTACACTGGGAGGGACTGGGAGGGACTGGGAGGGACTGGCAGCCTGTGCTGGGCACACTGGCACTGCTGGCACTGGCACTGGTTAGACTGGGAGGGACTGGGACTGGCACTGGGAAGGACTGGGAGGGACTGGGAGGGACTGGCAGCCTGTGCTGGGCACACTGGCACTGCTGGCACTGGCACTGGTTAGACTGGGAGGGACTGGGACTGGCACTGGGAAGGACTGGCAGCCTGTGCTGGGCACACTGGCACTGCTGGCACTGGCACTGGTTAGACTGGGAGGAACTGGGACTGGCACTGGTTAGACTGGGAGGGACTGGGACGGACTGGCAGCCTGTACTGGGCACACTGGCACTGCTGGCACTGGCACTGGTTAGACTGGGAGGGACTGGGAGGGATTGGGAGCCTGTGCTGGGCACACTGGGAGGGACTGGGACTGGCACTGGTTAGACTAGGAGGGACTGGGAGGGACTGGCAGCCTGTGCTGGGCACACTGGGAGGGACTGGGACTGGCACTGGTTAGACTGGGAGGGACTGGCAGCCTGTACTGGGCACACTGGCACTGGTTAGACTGGGAGGGACTGGGAGCCTGTACTGGGCACACTGGCAGTGGTTCTTGGGGGGCCTGGGGGTATTACTGGGGTGGTTTTGGGGATATTTTGGGATATTTGGGGATATTTTGGGATATTTTTAGGGTCCCACCAGTGACGATGAGCACCCGGTGGTTCTGGGGATTTTTGGGGATATTTTGGGGCATTTTTGGGGGTTTTTGGGGCGTTTTTTGGGGCATTTTTGGGGTCCCAGCTGGGAGAAGATGAGCACACGGTGCTTCTGGGGGTATTTTGGGGCGTTTTTGGGGTATTTTTGGGACGGTTTTGGGGCGGTTTTGGGGTCCCACCTGGCAGAAGACGAGCACGCGGTGCTTCTGGGGATATTTTGGGGTGGTTTTGGAGGTTTTTGGGGCACTTTTGGGGCGTTTTTAGGGTCCCACCTGGGAGAAGATGAGCACGCGGTGCTTCTGGGGATATTTTGGGGCATTTTTGGGGGTTTTTGGGGCACTTTTGGGGCGTTTTTTGGGGGTTTTTGGGGTCCCACCTGGGAGAAGAGGAGCACACGGTGCTTCTGGGGTATTTTGGGGCCGTTTTGGGTGTTTTTGGGGTATTTTTGGGGATTTTTGGGGCGGTTTTGGGGTCCCAGCTGGGAGAAGATGAGCACGCGGTGCTTCTGGGGGTATTTTGGGGCGTTCTTGGGGTTTTTTGGGGGTATTTTGGGGCGTTTTTGGGGACAATTTGGGGCGTTTTTGGGGCGTTTTTGGGGTCCCACCTGGGAGAAGATGAGCACGCGGTGGTTCTGCTCCTTCAGCTTCCTCAGCATCTTCTGCAGCAGCAGCAGCTTCCCCGAGGCCTTGATCAGGGCCCCGCCCTCGTAGGCGCCGCTCGGCAGCTTCGGGGACTCCTGGGGACGCCCAGGGGCCGTCACCGGCAGGGACCCGCGGGGACCCCGTGCGTCCCCCCCCCGCCGCCACCGCCACGTCCCACGCTCCTCCAGCCACGTCCCCGTGTCCCTTCCGTGTCCCCGTGTCCCTTCCGTGTCCCTCTGTCCATTCCGTGTCCCTCTGTCCATTCCGTGTCCCCATGTCCCACCCTGTCCCCCCGTCCGATCCCGTCCCCGTGTCCCTCCATCTTCTCCGTGTCCCCACGTGCCACCACGTGCTCCACCCCACGTTCCTCTGTCCCTGCCATGTCCCTCCATGTCCCCTCCCTGTCCCCATGTCCCTCCCTGTCCCCAGGTCCCTTCCCTGTCCCCATGTCCCCCACCCCTCTGACCCTCCCATGTCCCTCCGTGTCTTCTCCATGTCGCCGCATCCCCTCCATGTCCCCGTGTCCTTCCACGTCCCCTCCATGTCTCCTCCATATCCCCACGTCCCACATCCTTCTAACCCTTCCATGTCCCTCCATGTCCCCTCCCTGTCCCCACGTCCCACACCCCTCTGACCCTCCCATGTCCCTCCATGTCCCTCCATGTCCCTTCGTGTCCCCACATCCCAGAACCCTCTGACCCTCCCATGTCCCGTCCACGTCCCCATGTCCCCTCCATGTCCCACATCCCTCTGACCCTCCCATGTCCCTCCATGTCTCCGTGTCCCTCCATGTCCCCACATCCCTCTGACCCTCCCATGTCCCTCCATGTCTCCGTGTCCCTCCATGCCCCCACATCCCTCTGACCCTCCCATGTCCCGTCCATGTCCCCACGTCCCGTCCACGTCCCACACCCCTCTGACCATCCCATGTCCCTCCATGTCCCCTCCTTGTCCCCACGTCCCCTCCACGTCCCCATGTCCCCCACCCCTCTGACCCTCTCATGTCCCTCCATGTCCCCTCCCTGTCCCCATGTCCCCCACCCCTCTGACCCTCTCATGTCCCTCCATGTCCCCTCCCTGTCCCCATGTCCCCCACCCCTCTGACCCTCTCATGTCCCTCCATGTCCCCTCCCTGTCCCCATGTCCCCCACCCCTCTGACCCTCTCATGTCCCTCCATGTCCTCTTCCTCTCTCCACATCCCCTCCATGTCCTCATGTCCCCTCCACGTCCCCGTGTCCCTCCCATGTCCCCACATCCCCTCCCTGTCCCCCTGTCCCACATCTCTCTCACCCTCCCATGTCCCTCCATGTCCTCTCCCTGTCCCCACATCCCCTCCATGTCCCTCCAGCCCCTCCCTGTCCCCATGTCCCTCCCTGTCCCCGTGTCCCTCAACCCTCTGACCCTTCCATGTCCCTCCCTGTCCCCATGTCCCCTCCATGTCCCCATGTCCCCTCCATGTCCCCTCCATGTCCCCATGTCCCACATCTCTCTCACCTTCCCATGTCCCTCCATGTCCCCTCCCTGTCCCCATGTCCCTCAACCCTCTGACCCTTCCATGTCCCCTCCATGTCCCCACATCTCTCTCACCCTCCAATGCCCCTCCACATCCCCTCCGTGTCCCTCCATGTCCCCCACCCCTCTGACCCTCCAACGTCCCTCCATGTCCTCTCCCTGACCCCCTGTCCCCTCCATGTCCCCATGTCCCAGAACCCTCCGACCCTTCCATGTCCCTCCATGTCCTCTCCATGTCCCCACATCCCCCTCATGTCCCCACGTCCCCTCCACGTCCCCTCCACGTCCCCATGTCCTTCCATGTCCCCCACCCCACATCCCCTCCACCTCCCCACGTCCCCTCCCTGTCCCCACATCCCTCCCTGTCCCCAGGTCCCCTCCCTGTCCCCAGGTCCCACACCCCTCTGACCCTCTCATGTCCCCATGTCCCTCCCTGTCCCCACATCCCACACCCCTCTGACCCTCCTGTGTCCTTCCACACCCTCTCCCTGTCCCCACATCCCTCCCTGTCCCCACATCCCACACCCCTCTGACCCTCCTGTGTCCTTCCACACCCTCTCCCTGTCCCCACATCCCTCCCTGTCCCCACATCCCACACCCCTCTAACCCTCCCACGCCCCCTCCCCATCCCCATATCCCAAACCCCTCTACCCCCCCCAAAACTCCCCCACGCCCCCGAGCCCCGCCGGCCTCCCCGGTGTCGCCGTGTCCCCCACCATGGCGGCCACGGGGAACAGGTAGGGGTGGTTGCAGCACTTCTTGAGGTCCATCATGATGTTGAGCAGCGACACCTGGTTCCCCCCGCCCCGCGAGTTCAGCGCCTCGAAGTTGCGCGTCAGGATGTACTTGTAGTACTTCCTGCGGGGACAGCGGTGGCACCGGCGGCTCTGGGGACAGCCGGCGGGGCGGGGGACACCCCCGGAGGGGACACGGGCCTACTTCTGCATGGGGCTGAGCTCCACGCGCACGATCAGCTCGGTCTTGGCCGGCATGTTCTTGAAGACGTCGGCCTTGAGGCGCCGCAGCATGTGGGGGCCCAGCAGGTCGTGCAGCTTCTTGATCTGGTCCTCCTTGGAGATGTCGGCGAACTCCTCCAGGAAGCCCTCCAGGTTGCTGGGGGATGGCGGGGACACGGTGAGCTCGGGGACACGGGGATGTGGTGGGGCTGGAGGGGACACGGGGACGTGGAGGGGTTGGAGGGACGTGGAAGGGACATGGGGACACGGAGGGGTGTGGAGGGGACACGGGGACATGGTGGGACATGGTGGGACATGGAGGGGTTGGAGGGATGTGGTGGGACATGGAGGGACATGGAGGGGACACAGGAAGCCCTGCAGGTTGCTGGGGGACGGCGGGGACACGGTGAGCTTGGGGACATGGGGACATGGAGGGGCGTGGAGGGACCCAGGGGACAGGAGAGGACAGGAGGGGACAGAGGGGACACAGGGGACACAGGAGATGACACAGGTGACACAGGGGACACAGGGGACACACAGGTGACACAGCGGACACAGGTGACACAGGTGACACACAGGGGACGCACTTGAAGCGCTCGGGCGTGAGGAAGTTGAGCAGGAGGGGACACAGGGGACACACAGAGGTGACACAGGTGACACACAGAGGTGACAGGTGACACACAGGTGACACAGGTGACACACAGGTGACACACAGGTGACGGTAACACAGGTGACACACAGAGGTGACAGGTGACACACAGGTGACAGGTGACACACAGGTGACACACAGGTGACGGTAACACAGGTGACACACAGAGGTGACAGGTGACACACAGGTGACACAGAGGTGACACACAGGTGACACACAGGTGACACACAGGTGACACACAGGTGACAGGTGACACACAGGTGACACAGGTGACACAGGTGACACACAGGGGACGCACTTGAAGCGCTCGGGCGTGAGGAAGTTGAGCAGGAGGGGACACAGGGGACACACAGAGGTGACACAGGTGACACACAGAGGTGACACACAGAGGTGACAGGTGACACACAGGTGACACAGGTGACACACAGGTGACACACAGGTGACGGTAACACAGGTGACACACAGAGGTGACAGGTGACACACAGGTGACACAGGTGACACAGGTGACACACAGGGGACGCACTTGAAGCGCTCGGGCGTGAGGAAGTTGAGCAGGTGGAACAGCTCCTCCAGGTTGTTCTGCAGCGGCGTCCCCGTCAGCAGCAGCTTGTGCTCGATCTTGTACCCGTTCAGCACCCGGAAAAACTGCGGCCAACAGCCCATGGGCCCCCGAGCCCGACACGGAACCCCGGAGCCAGCCCAGGGACCCCCTGAGCCCGACACGGACCCCCGGAGCCAGCCCAGGGACCCCCGGAGCCAGCCCAGGGACCCCAAACCCACCAGGGACCCCTGGACCCACCCCAGGGACCCCCGGAACCAGCCCAGGGACCCAAACCCACCAGGGACCCCTCCCTGAGCCAGCCCATGAGACCCAAGCCCAACAGGGACCCCCTGAGCCAGCCCAGGGACCCCAAACCTGCCAAGGACCCCCCCCGAGCCACCCCAGGGACCCCAAACCCACCAGGGACCCCCCCTGAGCCAGCCCAGGGACCCCAAACCCGCCAGGGACCCCCCCCGGAACCAGCCCAGGGACCCAAACCCACCAGGGACCCCCCCCGAGCCACCGCAGGGACCCCAAACCCACCAGGGACCCCCTGAGCCACCCCAGGAACCCCAAACCCACCAGGGACCCCCCCTGAGCCACCCCAGGGACCCCAAACCCACCAGGGACCCCCTGAGCCACCCCAGGGACCCCAAACCCACCAGGGACCCCCCCTGAGCCACCCCAGGGACCCCAAACCCACCAGGGACCCCCTGAGCCACCCCAGGGACCCCAAACCCACCAGGGACCCCCTGAGCCACCCCAGGAACCCCAAACCCGCCAGGGACCCCCCCTGAGCCACCCCAGGAACCCCAAACCCGCCAGGGACCCCCCCTGAGCCACCCCAGGAACCCCAAACCCACCAGGGACCCCCCCTGAGCCACCCCAGGGACCCCAAACCCACCAAGGACCCCCTGATCCTCCCCTCAGACCCCAAATCCACCTGAGACACCCCTGATCCCCACCCAGGGCACCCCAAAACTGGGGAGAGAGACCCCCCTGATCCTCCCCCATGAACCCCCCCTTGCACCTTCGCACCCCCCCACCCACCTCCCCAGGTTTTGGGGTGCCCCCTACACCCATGCCCGGGTTTTGGGGTGCCCCCCTGACCTCGAGCTGGTTGTTTTTGAGGCCCTGAGCCTCGCCCATAATCCCGGGGTGCCCCTCACCCCCACGCCCCACGTTTTGGGGTGCCCCTCGGGGTTTTGGGGGGCCCGCTGACCTTGGACTGGTTGTTCTTGAGGCGGTGGGCCTCGTCCACCACGAGGCAGGCCCAGCGGATGGAGCCCAGCGCGGCCTGGTCGATGGTGATGAGCTCGTAGGACGTGAGCAGCACGTGGAACTTCACCTGCGCCTCGCGCTGCCGCCAGCGCCGGCCACGGTCAGCGGGGAGCGGCCGGAGCCCCAAAACCCGACAGAGCCCCCGCCCGGAGCCCCAAAACCCGACAGAGCCCCGGCCGGAGCCCCAAAACCCGGCACAGCCTCGGCCGGAACCCCAAAACCCAACAGAGCCCCAGCCAGAGCCCCAAAACCCGTCACAGCCCCCGGACAGAACCCCTAAACCCGGCACAGCCCCAGCCAGAACCCCTAAACCCGGCACAGCGCCAGCCAGAACACCAAAACACAGCGGAGACCCCAAAACCTGGCACAGCCCCTGGTCAGAGCCCCAAAACCCGGCACAGCCTCGGCCAGAACCCCTAAACCCGGCACAGCGCCAGCCAGAACACCAAAACACAGCGGAGACCCCAAAACGTGGCACAGCCCCTGGTCAGAGCCCCAAAACCCGGCACAGCCTCGGCCAGAACCCCAAAACCTGGCACAGCCCCAAAACCCGGCACAGCCCCCGGCCGGAGCCCCAAAACCCAGCAGAACCCCAGAACCCAGCACAGCCCCCGGCCAGAACCCCAAAACCCAGCACAACCCTAAAACCCAGAGCCCCAAAACCCAGCAGAACCCCAAAACCTGGCACAGCCCCCGGCCGGAGCCCCAAAACACAGCAGAGACCTCAAAACCCAGCACAGCCCCAAAACCCGGCACAGCCTCACCCAGAACCCCAAAACCCAACAGAGCCCCCGGCCAGAGCCCCAAAACCCGGCACAGCCCCAGCTGGAGCCCCAAAACACAGCAGAGACCCCAAAACCCAGCACAGCCCCAAAACCCGGAGCCCCAAAACCCAGCAGAGACCCCAGAACCCGGCACAGCCCCAAAACCCGGCACAGCCCCAGCCAGAGAGCCCCAAAACACGGCACAAACCCCAAACCCGGCACAGCCTCACCCAGAACCCCAAAACGCAGCAGAGCCCCCGGCCGGAGCCCCAAAACCCGGCACAGCCTCACTCAGAGCCCCAAAACCCAGCAGAGACCCCAAAACCCGGCACAGCCCCGGCCAGAACCCCAAAACCCAGCACAGCCCCCGGCCAGAGCCCCAAAACCCGGCAGAGCCTCACTCGGAACCCCAAAACCCAGCACAGCCCCAAAACCTGGCAGAGTCCCCAGCCAGAGAGCCCCAAAACATGGCCGGAGCCCCAAAACCCAGCACAGCCTCACCCAGAACCCCAAAACCCAGCACAGCCCCCGGCCAGAACCCCAAAACCCAGCAGAGCCTCCAGCTGGAGCCCCAAAACCTGGCAGAACCCCAAAACCTGGCAGAGCCTCACCCAGAACCCCAAAACCCGGCACAGCCCCAAAACCCGGCACAGCCTCAGTGGAACCCCAAAACCCGGCAGAACCCCAAAACTCAGCCAGAACCTCACCCAGAGCCCCAAAACCCGGAAGAACCCCAAAACCTGGAGCCCCAAAACCCCCCAGAACCCCCACGCCTCACCCCAAAGAGCCCACGGTGTCCTGGTGCCACCTCCTGTCCCCAGAGAGCCCCAGGTGTCCCTCCCTGACCCCTAAAGGGACCCAGGTGTCCGAGTGCCACCCCAGAGGGACCCAAGGTGTCCTGGTGCCACCCTAAAGAGCCCACAGTGTCCTGGTGCCACCTCCTGTCCCCAAAGGGACCCAGGTGTCCTGGTGCCACCCCAAAGGGACCCAGGTGTCCTGGTGCCACCTCCTGTCCCCAAAGGGACCCAGGTGTCTGGGTGCCACCCCGCTGTCCCTGTCCCCCAGGTGTCCAAGTGCCACCCTGCTGTCCCCAAAGAGCCCCGGGTGTCCCGGTGCCACCCCATTGTCCCCCTGCCCCCCAGGTGTCCTGGTGCCACCCCAGAGAGCCCCAGGTGTCCCTCCCTGACCCCTCATGGGACCCAGGTGTCCTGGTGCCACCCTAAAGGGACCCAGGTGTCCTGGCACCACCCCGCTGTCCCCATCCCCCTGGTGTCCTGGTGCCACCCCATTGTCCCCCCATCCCCCAGGTGTCTGGGTGCTACCCCGCTGTCCCCTGTCCCCCAGGTGTCCTGGTGCCACCCCATTGTCCCGGTGCCACCCCGCTGTCCCCATCCCCCAGGTGTCCCGGTGCCACCCTGTTGTCCCCCTGCCCCCAGGTGTCCTGGTGCCACCCCGCTGTCCCCCTGTCCCTCAGGTGTCCTGGTGCCACCCTGCTGTCCCCATCCCCCAGGTGTCTGGGTGCTACCCCGCTGTCCCCTGTCCCCCAGGTGTCCTGGTGCCACCCCATTGTCCCGGTGCCACCCCGCTGTCCCCATCCCCCAGGTGTCCCGGTGCCACCCTGTTGTCCCCCTGCCCCCAGGTGTCCTGGTGCCACCCCGCTGTCCCCCTGTCCCTCAGGTGTCCTGGTGCCACCCTGCTGTCCCCATCCCCCAGGTGTCCCGGTGCCACCCCACTGTCCCCTGTCCCCCAGGTGTCCAAGTGCCACCCCGCTGTCCCTGTCCCCCAGGTGTCCCGGTGCCACCCCGCTGTCCCCATCCCCCAGGTGTCCCGGTGCCACCCCCCTGTCCCCCAGGTGTCCTGGTGCCACCCCGCTGTCCCTGTCCCCCAGGTGTCCCGGTGCCACCCCACTGTCCCCATCCCCCAGGTGTCCCGGTGCCACCCCGCTGTCCCCCAGGTGTCCTGGTGCCACCCCGCTGTCCCCTGTCCCCCAGGTGTCCCGGTGCCACCCCCCTGTCCCCCAGGTGTCCTGGTGCCACCCCGCTGTCCCCTGTCCCCCAGGTGTCCCGGTGCCACCCCACTGTCCCCATCCCCCAGGTGTCCTGGTGCCACCCCGCTGTCCCCCAGGTGTCCCGGTGCCACGCCGCTGTCCCCCTGTCCCCCGGGTGTCCCCTGCCCTGCCCACCTTCATCTTGAAGGCCTTCTTGCCGCCCTTCATGGCGTTGTCGTCGAAGGAGAACTCGTTCTCGCGGATGATGGCGCGGCTGTCCTTGTCCCCGGTGTAGGTGACCACGTAGAAGGCCGGGGCCCACATCTGGAACTCGCGCTCCCAGTTGATGATGGTGGAGAGCGGGGCGCTGACGAGGAACGGGCCCTTGGTGTGGCCCTGGGGGACAGCGCGTCACAGGGGGACACGGGGACGGGCCTGGGGGACACGGGGACGGCCCTGGGGGACACGGGGACGGCCCTGGGGGGGCCCCTGGGGACACGGGGACGGCCCTGGGGTGGCCCTGGGGTGGCCCTGGGGGACACAGAGATGGCCCTGGGGGACAGCGCGTCACAGGGGGACACGGGAACGGGCCTGGGGGACACGGGGATGGCCCTGCGGTGGCCCTGGGGGACAGGGGGACGGGCCTGGGGTGGCCCCTGGGGACACGGGGACGGGCCTGGGGTGGCCCTGGGGGACACGGGGACGGGCCTGGGGTGGCCCTGAGGGATAGGGGGATGGGCCTGGGGTGGCCCCTGGGGACAAGGGGACGGCCCTGGGGTGGCCCTGGGGGATAGGGGGATGGGCCTGGGGTGGCCCTGGGGGACACGGGGACGGCCCTGGGGTGGCCCTGGGGGACAGGGGGACGGTCCTGGGGTGGCCCTTGGGGACAGCGTGTCACAGGAGGACACGGGGACGGGCCTGGGGGACACGGGGATGGCCCTGCGGTGGCCCTGGGGGACAGGGGGATGGGCCTGGGGTGGCCCCTGGGGACAAGGGGACGGGCCTGGGGTGGCCCTGGGGGACATGGGGACGGCCCTGGGGTGGCCCTTGGGGACATGGGGACGGCCCTGGGGTGGCCCCTGAGGGATAGGGGGACGGGCCTGGGGTGGCCCCTGGGGACAAGGGGACGGGCCTGGGGTGGCCCTGGGGGACAAGGGGACGGGCCTGGGGTGGCCCTGGGGGACAGGGGGACGGCCCTGGGGTGGCCCTGGGGGATAGGGGGATGGGCCTGGGGTGGCCCTGGGGGACACGGGGACGGCCCTGGGGTGGCCCTGGGGGACAGGGGGACGGTCCTGGGGTGGCCCTTGGGGACAGCGTGTCACAGGAGGACACGGGGACGGGCCTGGGGGACACGGGGATGGCCCTGCGGTGGCCCTGGGGGACAGGGGGATGGGCCTGGGGTGGCCCTGGGGGACACGGGGACGGGCCTGGGGTGGCCCTGGGGGACACAGGGATGGGCCTGGGGTGGCCCTGGGGGACAGGGGGACGGCCCTGGGGTGGCCCTTGGGGACATGGGGACGGCCCTGGGGTGGCCCTGGGGGACACGGGGACGGCCCTGGGGTGGCCCTGGGGGACAGGGGGACGACCCTGGGGTGGCCCTTGGGGACATGGGGACGGGCCTGGGGTGGCCCTTGGGGACAGCGTGTCACAGGAGGACACGGGGACGGGCCTGGGGGACACGGGGATGGGCCTGGGGTGGCCCCTGGGGACACGGGGACGGGCCTGGGGTGGCCCTGGGGGACAGGGGGACGGCCCTGGGGTGGCCCCTGGGGACACAGGGATGGGCCTGGGGTGGCCCTGGGGGACAGGGGGATGGCCCTGGGGTGGCCCTGGGGTGGCCCCTGGGGACACGGGGACGGCCCTGGGGTGGCCCTGGGGGACAGGCCTGGGGTGGCCCCTGGGGGACACAGAGATGGCCCTGGGGGACAGCGCGTCACAGGGGGACACGGGGACGGCCCGGGGGTGGCCCTGGGGGACATGGAGACGGCCCTGGGGGACAGCGCGTCACAGGGGGACATGGTGGCCCTGGGGTGGCCCTGGGGTGGCCCTGGGGGACACAGTGTCACACGGTGTCACAGGGGGACAGGGGGACGGCCCTGGGGTGGCCCTGGGGGACAGCACATCACAGGGGGACACGGGGATGGGCCCTGGGGTGGCCCTGGGGGCACGGTGTCACCCGGAGTCACCCAGTGTCACACGGGGACAGGCCCTTGGGGACACGGTGTCACCCGGTGTCAATCGGTGTCACACGGGGATGGGCCCTTGGGGACATGGTGTCACCCGGTGTCACACGGGGACAGGCCTTTGGGGACACGGTGTCACCCGGTGTCACCCGGTGTCACACGGGGACAGGCCTTTGGGGACACGGTGTCACCCGGTGTCACCCGGTGTCACACGGGGATGGGCCCTTGGGGACATGGTGTCACCCGGTGTCACACGGGGACAGGCCTTTGGGGACACGGTGTCACCCGGTGTCACCCGGTGTCACACGGGGACAGGCCTTTGGGGACACGGTGTCACCCGGTGTCACCCGGTGTCACACGGGGATGGGCCCTTGGGGACACGGTGTCACACGGTGTCACACGGGGATGGGCCCTTGGGGACACGGTGTCACCCGGTGTCACCCGGTGTCACACGGGGATGGGCCCTTGGGGACATGGTGTCACCCGGTGTCACCCGGTGTCACACGGGGATGGGCCCTTGGGGACACGGTGTCACCCGGTGTCACCCGGTGTCACACGGGGACAGGCCCTTGGGGACATGGTGTCACCCGGTGTCACACGGGGATGGGCCCTTGGGGACATGGTGTCACCCGGTGTCACCCGGTGTCACACGGGGATGGGCCCTTGGGGACACGGTGTCACCCGGTGTCACCCGGTGTCACACGGGGATGGGCCCTTGGGGACATGGTGTCACCCGGTGTCAATCGGTGTCACACGGGGATGGGCCCTTGGGGACACGGTGTCACCCGGTGTCACCCGGTGTCACACGGGGATGGACTCTCAGAGTGGCCCTGGGGGACAGTGTGGGGCTGGACCTCGGGGAGCGTGGGGACAGGGGGGTGACACCAGGACCCAGGTGGGTGACCACAGTGACCACATGGGTGACTGCAGGCCCATGTGGGTGACCCCAGTGACCAGTTGGGTGACCCCAGGGCCATGTGGGTGACCACAGTGACCAGGCTGATGACCAAAGGACCACGTGGATGACCACAGGGCCATGTGGGTGACCACAGTGACCACATGGGTGACCCCAGGGCCTGGTGGGTGACCACAGTGACCACATGGGTGACACCAGCCCCATGTGGGTGACCCCAGTGACCAGGCTGATGACCAATGGACCACGTGGATGACCCCAGGGCCATGTGGGTGACCACAGTGACCACATGGGTGACCCCAGGGCCTGGTGGGTGACCACAGTGACCAGATGGGTGACCGCAGTGACCAGGCTGATGACCAAAGGACCACACAGGTAACCCCAGTGACCACATGGGTGACCCCAGCCCCATGTGGGTGACCCCAGGCCCCATATGGGTGACCCCAGTGACCAGATGGGCGACCCCAGGGCCCGGTGGGTGACCACAGTGACCAGGTGGGTGACACCAGGCCCAAATGGGCAACTCCAGGCTGAGTGGGTGACCCCAGTGACCAGGCTGATGACCAAAGCACCAGACACGTAACCCCAGTGACCACATGGGTGACCCCAGCCCCATGTGGGTGACCCCAGTGACCACATGGGTGACCCCAGGGCCATGAGGGGGTGACCCCAGGCCCATGTGGGTGACCCCAGTGACCACATGGGTGACTGCAGGTCCATGAGGGGGTGACCCCAGGGCCATGTGGGTGACCCCAGTGATCAGACAGGTGACCCCAGGCCCATGTGGGTTGACCCCAGCCCCATGTTGGGTGACCACAGTGACCAGGCTGATGACCAAAGGACCACACAGGTAACCCCAGTGACCACATGGGTGACCCCAGCCCCATGTGGGTGACCCCAGGCCCATGTGGGTGACCACAGTGACCACATGGGTGACCCCAGGCCCTTGTGGGTGACCCCAATGACCAGACAGGTGACCCCAGGCCCATGTGGGTGATCCCAGGCCCATGTTGGGTGACCCCAATGACCAGACAGGTGACCCCAGCCCCATGTGGGTGACCCCAGTGACCAGATAGGTGACCCCAGGCCCATGTGGGTGACCCCAGCCCCATGTGGGTTGACCCCAGCCCCATGTTGGGTGACCCCAGTGACCAGGCTGATGACCAAAGGACCACACAGGTAACCCCAGTGACCACATGGGTGACTCCAGCCCCATGTGGGTGACCCCAGTGACCAGGCTGATGACCAAAGGACCACGTGGATGACCACAGGCCCATGTGGGTGACCACAGTGACCACATGGGTGACCCCAGGCCCATGAGGGGGTGACCCCAGGCCCATGTGGGTGACCCCAATGACCAGACAGGTGACCCCAGCCCCACGTGGGTGACCCCAGGCCCATGTGGGTGACCCCAGGCCCTTGTGGGTGACCCCAGGCCCCATGTTGGGTGACCCCAGTGACCGGACAGGTGACCCCAGCCCCATGTTGGGTGACCCCAATGACCAGGCCGATGACCGGAAGACCACGTGGGTGCCCCCCAGCCCCACGTGGGTGACCCCAGGCCCCATGTGGGTGACCCCAGGCCCTTGTGGGTGACCCCAGGCCCTTGTGGGTGACCCCAGGCCCATGTTGGGTGACCCCAATGACCAGACAGGTGACCCCAGGCCCATGTGGGTGACCCCAGTGACCAGACAGGTGACCCCAGCCCCATATTGGTGACCCCAGCCCCATGTGGGTGACCCCAGCCCCATGTTGGGTGACCCCAGTGACCAGACAGGTGACCCCAGCCCCATGTGGGTGACCCCAGCCCCATGTTGGGTGACCCCAGTGACCAGACAGGTGACCCTAGCCCCATGTGGGTGACCCCAGCCCCATGTTGGGTGACCCCAATGACCAGGCCGATGACCGGAAGACCACGTGGGTGCCCCCCAGCCCCACGTGGGTGACCCCGGGCCCCACGGGGGTGACCCCAGCCCCATGTTGGGTGACCCCAGTGACCAGACAGGTGACCCCAGCCCCATATTGGTGACCCCAGCCCCATGTGGGTGACCCCAGCCCCATGTTGGGTAACCCCAGTGACCAGGCCGATGACCGGAAGACCACGTGGGTGCCCCCCAGCCCCACGTGGGTGCCCCCGACCCTCACCTCCTTGTAGAGCGAGTAGAGGAAGACGATGGTCTGGATGGTCTTGCCCAGCCCCATCTCGTCGGCCAGGATGGTGTCGGTGCTCTGTGCCCACGAGAAGCGCAGCCAGTTGAGCCCCTCCAGCTGGTACAGGTGCAGCGTGCCGCCCGTGGCTGTGATGAAGCGCGGCTGCGTCTCGTACTTCACCGTGGGCTGCGGGGACAGCGCCATCAGGGGGGGACACGGCACCCCCAAAAAACCCCCCCAGGGACCCCCGGGGGGATGGGAAGGATGGGGAGGTGGTGGGGGGACGAGGATTTGGGGGGCACTCAGGTATTCAGGGGACACCCAGGTGGGGAGGGATCCCAATTTTGAGGGGTGATTCAGGTGTTCAGAGCAGCCCAAAACCCCCCAGGGACCCCCAGGGAGATGGGAAGGACGGGGAGGTGTCGGGTGGGTCGGGGGATGGGGATTTGGGGGGCACTCAGGTGATGAGGGAGCACCCAGGTGGGGGGATCCCAATTTTGAGGGGTGATTCAGGTGTTCAGGGCACCCCAAAAACCCCCGGGGGGGTGAAGGATGTGGAGCTGTTTGGGGACTCAGGTTTGGGGGTGGCCCAGGTGGCTGGGGGTGTCCCCAAAGGTCCATGGAGGGTTTGGGGTCCCCAGGGGTTTGGGTTCCCCAGGGTTTGGGATCCCCAGGGTTTGGGGTGCCCAGGGGTTTGGGCTCCCAGGGTTTGGGGTGCTCAGGATTTGGGGTCCCAGGGGTTTGGCGTCCCCAGGGATTTGGGGTCCCCAGGGGTTTGGGGTGCCCCGGGTTTGGGGTGCCCAGGGTTTGGGGTGCCCAGGGGTTTGGGGTCCCAGGGTTTGGGGTCCCCAGGGTTTGGGGTGCCCAGGGGTTTGGGGTGCTCAGGGTTTGGGGTCCCCAGGGTTTGGGGTCCCCAGGGTTTGGGGTGCCCAGGGGTTTGGGGTCCCAGGGTTTGGGATCCCCAGGGTTTGGGATCCCCAGGGTTTGGGGTGCCCAGGGTTTGGGGTGCTCAGGATTTGGGGTCCCAGGGGTTTGGGGTGCTCAGGGGTTTGGGGTGCTCAGGGTTTGGGGTGCCCAGGGTTTGGGGTCCCCAGGGGTTTGGGGTCCCCAGGGTTTGGGGTGCTCAGGGTTTGGGGTGCCCAGGGGTTTGGGGTGCCCAGGGTTTGGGGTCCCCAGGGGTTTGGGGTCCCCAGGGGTTTGGGGTGCTCAGGGGTTGGGGTGCCCAGGGTTTGGGGTGCTCAGGGTTTGGGCTCCCAGGGTTTGGGATCCCCAGGGTTTGGGGTGCCCAGGGGTTTGGGCTCCCAGGGTTTGGGGTGCTCAGGATTTGGGGTCCCAGGGGTTTGGGGTCCCCAGGGGTTTGGGGTGCCCCGGGTTTGGGGTCCCCAGGGGTTTGGGGTCCCCAGGGGTTTGGGGTGCCCAGGGTTTGGGGTGCCCAGGGTTTGGGGTCCCCAGGGGTTTGGGGTCCCCAGGGGTTTGGGGTCCCCGGGGTTTGGGGTGCTCAGGGTTTGGGGTCCCCAGGGGTTTGGGGTGCTCAGGGTTTGGGGTCCCAGGGTTTGGGGTGCTCAGGGTTTGGGTGCTCAGGGTTTGGGGTCCCCAGGGTCTGGGGACACTCACGTCGTTGGTGGGGGAGTCGGGGGGTCCCTCCCCCGGCGTTTCCTTCTTCTTCTTCTTGTAACGCCGGGGCTGGGCCGGGTCCTCCCCCATGAACACCTCCCTGGGGACACCGAGGGGACACGGGGGGGACACGGGGGGGAGACGGGGACACAGCAAGAGACACGGGATGGGCACACAGGGACAGGGATTGGGGACACGGGGACACAGCAAGAGACACGGGATGGGGACACAGGGACAGGGATTGGGGACACGGGGACACAGCAAGAGACACGGGATGGGCACACAGGGACAGGGATTGGGGACACAGGGACACAGCAAGAGACACGGGATGGGGACACAGGGACAGGGAACAGGGACACAGGGACACAGCAAGAGACACGGGATGGGGACACAGGGACAGGGATTGGGGACACGGGGACACAGCAAGAGACACGGGATGGGGACACAGGGACAGGGAATGGGGACACGGGGACACAGCAAGAGACACGGGATGGGCACACAGGGACAGGGAACGGGGACACGGGGACACAGCAAGAGACACGGGATGGGCACACAGGGACAGGGATTGGGGACACGGGGACACAGCAAGAGACACGGGATGGGCACACAGGGACAGGGAACAGGGACACAGGGACACAGCAAGAGACACGGGATGGGGACACAGGGACAGGGAATGGGGACACAGGGACAGGGAACGGGGACACGGGGACACAGCAAGAGACACGGGATGGGGACACGGGGACAGGGAACAGGGACACGGGGACACAGCAAGAGACACGGGATGGGGACACGGGGACAGGGAATGGGGACACGGGGACACAGCAAGAGACACGGGATGGGGACACAGGGACAGGGATTGGGGACACAGGGACACACAGACATGGGGACACGGGGAAGGACAGGGGTGACAGGGACACCGGTGTGGGGACACGGGGACAGGGAATGGGGACACGGGGACACAGCAAGAGACACGGGATGGGGACACAGGGACAGGGATTGGGGACACAGGGACACACAGACATGGGGACACGGGGAAGGACAGGGGTGACAGGGACACCGGTGTGGGGACACGGGGACAGGAATGAGGACAAGGGACACACAGATGTGAGGACAGGGGTGACAGGGACACCGGTGTGGGGACACGGGGACAGGAATGGGGACAAGGGACACACACGGGGATGACACGGGGACACGTGGCAGCGTGAGAACACGGCGGGACACGGTGTCCCCCACGTCCCCAACTCTCACCAGTGTCACCAGTAGGCTGTGCCCGTGTCCCCCAGTGTCCCTGTGTCCCTGATGTCCCCAGTGTCCCCAGTGTCCCCCATGTCCTCAATGTCCCCATGTCCCCATGTCCCCAGTGTCCCCAGTGTCCCTCACCGGTGTTTCCAGTATGCATGTCCCCAGTGTCCCCAGTGCCCCCAGTGTCCCTCACCGGTGTTTCCAGTATGCATGTCCCCAGTGTCCCCAGTGTCCCCAGTGTCCCTCACCGGTGTTTCCAGTATGCATGTCCCCAGTGTCCCCAGTGTCCCCCATGTCCCCAATGTCCCCATGTCTCCAGTATCCCCAGTGTCAAGTGTCCATCACCGGTGCCAGTATGCATGGCCCCAGGCCTCAGTCCAGGTGTTTCCCCAGGTCCTCA